>NW_020201746.1:37946-44060 GCF_001531365.2 Cynara cardunculus var. scolymus
ATTCATAGTTTTATCCATAAAAACCTTTTCAAACTCAGGAACAATCTTGTCTTTCAAAGATTTTCCAAAACATCAAGTTTCCTTTAAATCCTCAAAACAGAATATCATTTCCAAAACTGTTTTAAAGAAGCAATATCTTCTTTATCTTTCCCATAATAACAATAACACCTTAAAACTATCAAAATAGTTTTAACATCCTTTCTTCAAAACCAACATCAAAACTAATAGCATATAATCAACAATAGTTATAAAACTCGCAGTTTATAACCAACGGTAGTTTAAAAACTCACCTTAACAAATCACAGGTTCTGAAGATAAAAAGCACACAACAAAACGCAAACTCTTCAAACAACTTTGAACAACAGATTCTTCAAGAACACTTTTCACCGCCACAAAACTTTCTTCAAATGAATTGATATGAAATGATAAGATAAAATCTTATCTTTCTATTTCTTTAAATACTCCCACCAAGGCGGTGAAAATTATTTTAACTATAAAACTCATAGGCGGTGAAAGCTTCTTCCAATAGAAATAATATTGGGTGGTGGATAAATCATTATAAAATTCATGATTTCTTAACCATGAAGATATAATAATTTCACCCGAATACAATAAACACCACCTCATGTATGCTTCATACCACATGCGTACATGTATAAATCATATATGTCATGACATCTTTTCACATATATGCATGCACAATATCATGTTCACATATATGGTTCATGCATTTCTACTTAGATATGCATATTTCACGTAATTCACATAATAAACATGTATAAATTACCTCAACTCAGGTTGTCTCAAACCTGGTTATAACACATCTTTTCTTTTTCTTTCTTCATTTCTATAACATATGCAAGAAAACTAACACATCCCTTCTGCACATGCGTTCGAGCCATTAAAACTGAAATAAGGCTAGAGTAATGATCCCGTCGATCATCATAAATCACAACTTTTCCTTTTTCTGGTAAGTCTATATGAATCATTTTCTCATCAAAGACTATGTTAGCTTGGTTCTAAGCTAACCAATCCATGCCTATAATTATATCAAATTCTCTTAAAGGCAAAGGAAATAATTGTATAGGCACCTCACATCCTTCTATATTTATTAAGCATTCATCTATTCTTTCCTTAATCGAAACTTCACTATCGTTTGCTATTTCCACACTTAGATCCTCACTCAACGCTTTAGAATCTAAATGTGCGCAGTTAACAAACGACGGTGACACAAAAGAACAATTTGCACCCGAGTTAAATAAAACTTTGGCACATACTGAATTAACAAGAAATGTACCTATCACAACTTCAGGGTGCTCTTTCGCCTCGCCTCTCGTCATCTGAAAGGCTCTCCCTCTTGCAAATTCCCCACGTCTTATTTCGCCTCGACCACTTGAACTAACATGATTATGCATTTGTCCAAGACCTGTTGGCACATAACCAGGTCCTCGGCCCCCAGAATATCCAGATCCCCGTCCTCCAAGAAAACCAGACCCTCGACCCTTTGCTTGCGGACAATCGACATTTACATGTTGAGATGAATTACAAGTAAAACACCTCCGTGTCATCTGACAGTCTCGAGCTATATGTCCTGGTTCCTGACATTTAAAACATACTCGAGATTCTGTATTGCAATTTCCCTGATGTATTTTATGACATCGGGTACATGCTCTATCAGCAAACCTTGAGACTGGTTGATTCATATTTTCCATAAACCTCGGTCTACGAAAATCGGTCATTGTAGCTTCCCCCTTCTTTTCTCTCCCACTTTTTCTTATGGTTGTCGGTTAATGTCCTGCTCTAGAATTTCAGCAGCATCAACTGCCGCCTGAAATGTCGTCGGATTCCTGGATATCACATATTTCCAAAGATTCGACTCCAAACCCCATATATACTTTCTCACCTTACTGTTTTCAGATATAATATAGGCTTCAGCAAACCGAGATTGTTCCATGAAAACTTCTGTATACTGGTGGACTGATATGTTTCCTTGCTCAAGACGAAGGAAATCATCTTTCAACTTTCGTACTGCAACTTCAGGACAATACTGCATTTTAAACTTAACCATAAATTCTTCCCACAACATAGTTTTCAAAATGTTCGGATCTAAACTTGACAGAACTTCCCACCAGTATAAAGCACTTGATCTCAGACAAGATACATCAAACATGCCTTTATCTTCTTCTGCACTTTTACTAACCTGCAGACTCAGTTTAATTTCTTTAAGCCAACACATGGCTTTAATAGGATCACGCGCACCAGAAAACTTGGGAGGTTTATAGGCAAGGAACATCTTAATATCTCCTCTTTTCTGTACTGAGGACGAAGTGAGAGGTACAAATGTACCAGTTACCGGGTTACTAGCTCCGACTTCTTCCTGCTATTCAGGTTCCCTTAAAATTTCTGGATTATTCAGAACTGAACGTCCCAACAAATTTACCATGCTCTCTTCGAATTTTCCTAACTTAACTGGCAACATTTCATGAGTAATAAATCCGGGGTCAAAAACATTGTGTCCACCCCTTGCTCTTCCTCTACCACGGCCAGACATTGAACTTTCTTGGGCCGACAATTCCTGTTCCCCATGAGTTTCTTGTCTAGCACCTCTACCTCTTCCTCGACCCCTGCTGCGACTTCGTGTTTCTATCTTCATCACATTTTCCAGGTCTTCCCCTTGAGTCACATTTCTTCTTCCCCGGTCTCTTTCATAACCAGTAGAGGTCCTTTTTGATTGATTGGGATTATATGCCATTTCTCAGTATATAACTCTTTGTCACATTTAAACACATATGATTATTCTCATAATCAAAACATAATAACACATTTATCCTCAAGTCTATCCATAACTCAGATTGTATCAGTCATATATAATCTACCTTTCTCATAATAGGTTCAGCTATAACATATTCCACACGTTCATTGTCCCAGTGAAACCTATTATCATAACTTCCACACCTTTAGTTTAAGTCTAAGTATTTTGCAAATACCTAGATCCCTTAAACGAAGGCTCTGATACCAACTGTAACAACCCGCAGTTTCCCATATACAAATAATCCACATACAAATACTCATTAAAACAAAATATAGTATTGTTTACAAAACACGTGCAAGCAAAAACTTTCTTCAATACATTTGTGAACAACTAAATTTCATTATTTCTATATTGTTCCCTTGCCTTTGTCCTTTGAGGTATGTTGACCTGCAAAACCGGTTAGTCCAACAACTGAGCGTTAGACCTAAAAGGTCTAGTGAGTGTACACATTTCACACAAATAACATACTTTCTAAATCAGCAGTTTAGAATCAAACCTGTACGAATATAAATATTTATCTCATCTCTCTCGCAGTTACATCGCCATTACATCTCTCTCGCGGTTACATCGCCATTACATTCCTCTTGCGATTACACCGCCATTACATCCCTCTTGCGGTTACACCGCCATTACACCATTAAACCAAAACCGACAATAAAATTCAAACCTCTTTTAGCCGGATTTAAAGTACAATCATCTCTTGTCCGGAGATCTAATCCGGACAACCACTTAGAACAAAAAGTAAACAATCCGGACATAGCTTGAGCGATTTAGCCAAATCCGGACAACTCATGGCCGGTTTAAGGGAAATCTGATTGCCTCTTGGGCGGTTTAAGGACAAATCCGATTGACACATGAGCGGTTTAGGGGAAATCCGGTCACCCCTTGACCGGTTTAGGTAGATATCCGGACATCACTTGTCCAATTTAGGTAGGTATCCGGACAATACATTATAATGAATCATAATAGGCTAATTCCAAAAACAATCAAATTGACATATAAACAGCTGCTACATCAAGCACATAACACTCACCTTAAAATTTTTGAGCGGATTGAACCTGCAATTACTCTCCCAATGTATGAAGAAAACTCTCAAAAATTAGGAATACTTGAAATTAAACCTACACTTGCTATTTATAGCAAGTGTATAGCCGTCTTTTACAAAGTCAGCTATGCACCTCATCACCTTCACACACTTTCACACAACCCTAACACATACACACACACACACACACACATATATATATATATATATTCAAAAATCTTAATCAAAACTTGAAACCCGAATATTACTATTAAAACCAACGTTGGCAGACAAATCCAAAAGCATCCTTGTCTCTACTGTGGAGTCCACCGGCTTTTCAACCATTGGCTCGATCATTGGATTTGCCTCCATGGCTATCTCCTCTTCAACTATAACCGGGCCTGTAGTCCTTTCCCTTGTTCTTTCTGGAACAAGACTTTCAACATTAGCCGCTTTAGAATCCGGCTCCGTTTCAACACCTTCAACATGAATAGACGACTTAGCCATCATCTATCTTTTTTTTTCTCCCCCTCTGAGGCCTGAACAGTTGGGTTTTCATCTACAAGTTGTCTAAGGAGCCCAACCAAATCTGCATCTGCCGCATCAGGATTTTGAGAAGACATAAGCTTTGCGTACAATAGCGATTTGAGCTCATCCACCGATTGTTTTTGTTCCCTTGAAGGTTCAGACACAGGCGATGGTGACGACACAGATGGTTGTTCTTCAACTGCAGGCTCTTTTCCCTTCATCATTCTCTTCAAACTGAGAATTTGAGCTTCCACGTCATCCTCAACAGCCTTTAGGGCGCCATCCAAATACTCCCTTGACACAAAGTTGGGTAAACTCACACCTGGATCACTTAGATTACCAGTTGTAACAACAATTGAAAAAATTGTTGTGCCTACGTTCAGTGTTGGCGTGATAGTAGCACTGGTAGGACTTCCGACCTGTCCGAGTGGTAAGTCAATAGACTCCACTCTGATCGTTCCGACAAGTTCACTAAGAATTGCAGGTTGAGCAAATGATGCTCTTGACTCATGTGTATCTAAGTGTATCGGCTCTAGACTCGAGGTGCACAGAATCGATGTCGTAGGCTGAGGCATAGACCTACTATATTCAATTTCCACATTCTCCGATTGAGAAGCAGATAGATTATATGCTAAGTCCCTGTGAGAATATGAAACAACTACTTTTTGAGAAGTAGTTGAGTGGCTAGGAGGGGTGTGCAAATTCATAGCTGGGCTAGCTATGTCTGTTTCAATACCAACATTCAACGAATGAATGTCGATAGCAGATGTGGGTGCCCGGCTAACTATGTCAGTTGGGATAGGAGCATCTTCTTCATTTTGAGCTCCACTCACACTCTCACCATCTTTTTCTCCTTCCCTTTCACTCATTCTCTCTGCATTTTCAACTTGTACGCCCTCATCTCCTTCAACTGGAATATCCTCCAGTAAACGATGCTGATCATCGTAGCTGTCATCAAATTCATCAACATTGAAAGATAAAGAATGTAGATTTGGGCAAGTCTGTAGACCTTGAATTTCAGGAAATATATCTTCAATTTTTTCAATAACTGCTCCCACTTGAATATTCTATGAAAGCACAGGATGAGCATCATCATTATCAGCATCACCCTGAGTTGCCTGATCATCATAAGTAGTATCTTCTGAGCTTGAAGAAGAAGCTGTGGAAGTACTGTCAGTTGAAGTACTGTGCTGATTAGAGTCTCCCCGCTCCAGATTACCCCTCTTCATCACATTTTTTCTCGGCTCACATGTCACCCCCCGTTAAAGCGGAAACACGAGGTGTAACAAGTAAGCATGTCACAGCAACAGATAATAAATAACATCATTCAAATTTTACGAAGGTTCAAATTTAAACATTCATAATCGAGATGGAATAGAAAACTTCTTGACAAAAACTTCAATTCTGGACTTAATCGGTATCGCCATAATCATGCTCCAAACACTTCATTTTTACTTACTACCTGAAAAGCATGAAACATAAAACAGGTCAACTACAAAGAGTTGGTGAGTTCACGAGTTTTCACATGCACAAAATGTTACAATGCATAAATTAATTCTTGCAAAACTATACGCAACTTTTGCACATAATAAATGTAAATTTATAACGATGTTTAGAAACTTGAGACGCTACTGAGCCTTTCCTGACCAATGTGCCCCATTATTTACGAACGACCATAAGTAGCCCGTAGTAGTACTAATTCAGCGGTGGTCCAAATTCCACATGATTATACCAATAAAACATAGGTAAT
>NW_020201746.1:44325-46200 GCF_001531365.2 Cynara cardunculus var. scolymus
TGACTAAACAGTTCTTTAGCCCAACAGTTTTGACTAAACAGTTCTTTAGTCCAAAGATTTTAAACAAAGCATCGACTAAACAGTTCTTTAGTCCAATGGTTTTGACTAAACAGTTCTTTAGTCCAATGATAAAATAAAGTATAGTTTGCATAACTTCATGCTTTTCCCCCAGTTTAAATAAACAAAAAGCATTAAAAGTGAGGTCGTGAAAAACTCACTTGTTTGAGGCTGAATATCCAAGAATTTGGTGACGTTTGAAGCGTTAAATGTCCGCTCTAACCTTCCTTGACAGACCCATATCCAGAAACTAGATCACCTATGGGTTCTCGACAAAGATAAAGTCAAATTGTACCTTATGTAATGCCATCGGGTTTTTTTATAAATTAAAGTTGATATATTTTATTATTTATTCTAAAAATAGCCCAAAAATTATATATATTAAAAGAAATCAAAATCCCTTCTCAAAAGCTGATTTTTGGACATATTATAAATTCTGTTCTAGGTATTTTTTGGGTTTCACAAATCACTATAAATGGGAACCTTCCAAAAGTCATTTTATGTCCAACTTTTTACATCATCCAAAATAATGAGCTAAGCCAACATTTTCCAAATATTAAGAAATTTGAGTGGGTTTAAGTCACTCATTATTACCTTACAACCTTGAGTTACACAGCCCCCAAAACAGATTCCACACTCTTCAAGTGACAGCTATTTGGGGGGGGGGGGGTCTAAATTCATCATTTTCAAGGATTTTAACTCCATTATCATGCTAGCAAATAAGGTTAACCTCCAGAAAAAAAGTATTTCCCGATTCCAATGAGTTTTCAGGAAGATAGGACCGATTTAAGATGCATGCAAGATTATGCCATATTTTGAAATATAACATTACATGATTAAATTCTACATGCAATGGATTTTCTCCTACTTTCTTGAAGATCAAAGAATATGGATCATAGATTATCATCATTTTTGAAGACATTTTCATGTCTTTGATGTATAATCTCCCCTCTTTAATTCTCCAGAAATTTAACTACAAGATCAAGAAGTAGGAGTAGGATGATGAAACACCTTTTGTTATTTTACAGAAGTAAGATAACTAGTATTATACCTTTTTCTTATATTCTTGAACGTTCTTCAAGATCGACAGAATTTCAAAAGGCTTGTCTTAAGATGGAATTGGCTGGAGGGAGGTTTGCTTTAGAGAGAGATTTGAGAGATGAAGAAGTTTAAGCTGATGATAATAAGAAATGAGAGTTTTCAAAGGATGTGGGGTATTTATATGAGGATTTTAAAGAAAGGAATGGGCCGACCTCAAAGGCCCAAGTCTATTTAAAATTATTTTTCTTTTAAACAATTTATGGCCCATTAGATTTATATCAAAATACAATGTGTTAAAGATATTATTATTGTTATTAAATCAAAACTTCACCTTTTTGGCCAAATTATTTGGGCATTCAAATGGGACTTTAATATTTTTAATTTGGACTTTATAATATCAACTTTATTATTTTTGGAGCATTTGATAATATATTTTGGCAATACATAAGTTAACTTTATCTGCTACTTGTCGAAACAAGTTCACTGAACTATAATTTGGGAACTAAGCCAGATGAATTCCAATCAATCATGACTAGATCCTAAATAAATATAGCTCTAAATATAAGTACTCTACAAAGGTGCTAACCTGATGCTCCAAGAGTGACGGATGTCACATGTAATATTCGGGTTATTTTATTAGATTTAATAATTTAAATCTTTATGTTTATATGAATATTTTATGTAGATATGTGTGGGTGTGGGTGATGTAGTTATGTTAGCCGACCTTTGAGGGGCGTCCTATGTTTATCTGAATATTTTACATAGATATGTGTGGGT
>NW_020201746.1:49905-50922 GCF_001531365.2 Cynara cardunculus var. scolymus
GAAAGTATATCTGGGGATTGGAATCGAATCTTCGAAAGTATGTGATATCCAGGAATCCAACAACATTTCAGGCGGCAGTTGATGCTGCTGAAAACTGGAACAAGATATTAACCGACAACCACAAAAAAGGGTTGGAGAGAAAAGAAAAGGGGAAACTACAGTAACTAATTTTCGTAGACCGAAGTTTATGGAAAATTTGAATCGACCAATTTCAAGGGTTGCGGATAAAGCGTGTGTTCGATGTCATAAAATACATCAGGGAAATTGCAATACAGAATCTCGAGTATGTTTTAAATGTCAGGAACCAGGACATATAGCTCGAGATTGTCGGATGACACGGAGGTGTTTTACTTGTAATTCATCTCAACATGTGAATGCCGATGGTCCGCAAGCTAAAGGTCGAGAGTCTGGTTTTGTTGGAAACCGGGGATCTGGATATTCTGCGGGCCGAGGATTTGGTTATGTGCCAACAGGTCGTGGACAAATAGATAATCGTGTTAATACAAGTGGTAGAGGAGAAATAAAACGTGGGGAGTCTACAAGAGGAAGAGCCTTTCAGATGACAAGAGGTGAGGCGGAAGAGCACTCTGAAGTGGTAACAGGTACATTCCTTGTTAATTCGGTATGTGCCAAAGTTTTATTTGATTCGGGTGCAAATCGTTCTTTTGTGTCACCATCATTTGTTAACTGCGCACATTTAGAATCTAAGGCATTGAGTGAGGATCTAATTGTGGAAACAACAAATGATAGTGAAGTTTTGGTTAAGGAAAGAATTGATAAATGTGTTATAAGTATAKAAGGATGTGAGGTGCCTATACAGTTATTTCCTTTGCCTTTAAGGGAATTTGATATAATTATTGGTATGGATTGGTTAGCTGAAAACCAAGCCGACATAGTCTGTAATGAAAAGATAATTCATATAGACTTACCTGAAAAAGGAAGAGTTGTGATTTATGGAGATCGACGGGATCGTTACTCTAGCCTAATTTCAGTTCTAAAGGCTAGGAAGTATGTATA
>NW_020201746.1:52692-53856 GCF_001531365.2 Cynara cardunculus var. scolymus
ATGGTGTTCCTTTATCAATTGTTTCTGATAGAGATAGTCGGTTCACTTCTATGTTTTGGAAGAGCTTCCAAAGAGACATGGGTTCGCAAATTAAGCTAAGTACAGCTTATCATCCTCAAATTGATGGACAGAGTGAACGAACTATCCAAACTTTAGAGGATATGCTTAGAGCATGTATAATTGATTTTGGAGGATCATGGGATAGTCATTTGGMTCTGGTGGAATTTGCATACAACAATAACTACCATTCAAGTATTCAGGCAGCACCTTTCGAGGTTCTGTATGGACGAAAATGTAGAACTCCTTTGTGTTGGAATGAAATAGGTGAGAAATAGTTAGCTAGTCCTGAATTAGTTCAGTAAACTGTGGATAAAATTGGAGTAATACGAGAACAGATGAAAGCGGCACAAGATAGACAAAGAAGTTATGCAGATAAATGTCGGAAACCGATTGAATTTCAAGACGGTGATAGAGTGATGTTAAAGATATCACCTTGGAAAGGAGTGGTACGCTTTGGAAAAAGAGAAAAAATAAGTAATTACCACTGTCCATCATTTCAGCAGCCTCTAGTCCATCATGTAACAACCCATATATTCCATGTACAGATATTTCACATAATCATACTCATATACTAAAAATAGTATTGTTACAAAACATGGACTAACAAAAACTTTCTTTAATACATATATGAATAAACAAGTGACATCATCATTTAAACTTTTCCCTTTCCTTTATCCTGCGAGGTATGATGATCTGCAAAACCGGTTAGTCCAACAACTGAGCGTTAGACCAAAAAAATATAGTGAGTGTATAAATCTCAAACAAACAACATACATTCTAAACAATAAGTTTAGAATCAAACCTGTTCCGATACATAAACATATTTATGTTTCTTGCGGTTACACCGCCACTACATCTCTCTCGCGGTTACACCGCTATTTCATCTCTCTCGCGGTTACACCGCCATTTCATCTCTCTCGCGGTTACACCGCCATTACATCTCTCTTGCGGTTACACCGCCATTACAAACACACTGCTTCGGTCCATCAGGCCTCTGGTTTCAAACAATACTTAGAAAATATTTCGACAACTAAGACCAGAGTCCCTCTGGTCCCTTTTCCAGAGCTGCTGGTCTTCACGACCAGAGCCTCTGGTTCTAAACCA
>NW_020201747.1:0-5000 GCF_001531365.2 Cynara cardunculus var. scolymus
TCTGAATGAATTTCAAAACAAGTTCATCAGCGATCACTGAACAAGCTCAGTGTATGATCGCTGGAACTGAAATTACAGATACATAAATACATCGAAAGGAAAARKGGATTATCAACAAATCAATGAGAGAGAGGATCAACAATTGCCCCCTAACTATAGATCAGATCCAGCAGACGAGAAAGAAAATTCCGCACTGCTGCTGAGTCGTCGGACTTATCCACCAAGGGATTCGTGGAATTTCTGTGGATTGCRTTGGGGGAAATCTACCAAAGTTAGGCAGATAGATAGACTCCTTTCCCGCTGCTAAGGGAGAGCAAGAAAGAGAAAAATTCTTGTTTTTTAACCAGCGCCCCCTTTTGGGTATGCASGTACTAAGAGTCCTCTCACTACCAACCAGCAGACATCATCTGGCTGGGTCTTGCCGGTATCAACAACGAGAAAAAAACTAYCAAATGGAAACAGCAACTAACTATGGCTCTTGGTGGGCCCAGACAATGTCCTAGGTGTAGGGAGATCGGAGCAACAGGTAACGCCTAGACGACGTTTTTATTCCTGGGCTGCAGTAAGTAGATCGAGAGGTCGTTTCGCCCCTTGTCCCCGAATATGGGTAATATGTTCTCATACAATGTTGCTCCAATCTGACCTAGCTGGCGAGCGATCCCAGTTCGCGACAGAGAACAAGACAGCAAGCGAGCGTACCTTTGTTCGCTTCTTCTCCACCAAGCACGGAAGTTTAAGGATAACTGTAGGTCRGTGGCTACCTAAGGAAACTCCGATTCGATCCGCCCCCTGGCTGGGAGGCATCTACCTCATCCCGATCACAAGGAGAGGTTCACTATGATGGGGGGTACTTCTTTTTTTCCCTTCCGGAAAGAATGAAACGCATAGGGGACCATCCTTTTGTTGCGGCATGCTCCTCAGATTTACGGATTCACAGGGGCCTCAGGCCCTACTTAGTTGACTGACAATGACAAAGGCTTGCRAAACTAAGTAGGGCCTTTTGAATTGAATCTTAAGTAGTCTATCAGTGGTGCAAAGCTAATTGCCCCTTTTCAGTAGGGGGCGAARGGTTAGACCTTAGAAAGTCAGCGAACAGCGGTTCTTCTATGTAGGTATGGCGTTCCCCCTTGACTCTCCTAACGTCGAGCTAAGTGATTTCGTAACCTTTTCGTAGCGTAGTAGAATGAAGGCTACGCACCGACGCTATCTTTTCTATTAGCCTAAGCGTCTTCGCTAACTCGCTCGCCTACTRTACCCTACTATACCACTTTTAGGGTAGGCTAGGCTAACTCAGCCGCTTACTTCTAGTAGGGCTAAATAGCGCCTTTTCTTTTTAAAATAACMAATTTTAATTATTGCGAACCTATAGGTCCTTAGTAGCGTTGACAAAGAAGAACAGTCGGTTAAAAGACAACGAATCTTTTTATTTATATCTTAATTTTATATATTTTATATATAATAATTAAGAATAATTAAAATTTTAGGCCAGCTTGACAAGCTACCCTTCCTCTTGATCTGAGGTGCGAAGATCAAGATATCTTTTTTATGACTTCCATTCCACTTATCGATCCCGGCCCAGAAAAGTGACCGACCAGGGCCCTATTGATGAATGAAAGRAAGGCTTTATGAGCCCTGTAAGCCCACCTTGGTTGTATTGTTTTCAACCAATTGATGAATGAAAGCCCAGATGAGAAAGTCATGGCTAAGGATAAGGTAATGGAATTGATAGAGAAATTCATAGACCTAGGTGGGATAGGAGAATTGATAAAGGGAATAGAGATGATGATAGAGATCATACTGAGAAACAGAAGAATTCCGTACGGGTACAACTTTTATTTGAACGAAGTGAAAAAAATGCGATCTTTGTTGTCTAATAGAACAAAGACTAATACCTTAATTGAGTCGGTCAAGATCAAATYTGTTTATCAAAGTGCTTCTCCGATTACTCAAGATATCTCTGTTCAACCGAGGAACAAAACAAGATCATTTCGCTCCATTTTTAGTCAAATAGTGAAGGATATTCGATTAGTAATGAAAAAAGGGGTGGAGGGGATCCGTATATGTTGTTCAGGTCGATCAGAAGGTGCAGAAATAGCTAGAACTGAATGCGGAAAGTATGGAAAAACATCTAGTAATGTATTTAACCAGAAAATAGATTATGCTCCTGCGGAAGTATCTACTCGTTACGGAATCTCAGGTGTCAAAGTGTGGATTTCATATAGTCAAAAAGAAAGGGGACGTGCTATATCCGAAACRTACGAAATATAGTAAATATCGTAAAGGCAGATGTAGTAGGGGTTGCAAACCGGACGGTACACGACTTGGTTTTGGAAGATATGGCACTAAAAGTTGTAGAGCTGGTCGTCTTTCATATCGAGCCATTGAAGCAGCGCGTCGAGGTATAATTGGGCAATTCGATCGTACTATGACCAGACAATTCTGAAGAAATGGTAAGATATGGTTAAGAGTTCTTGCAGATCTCCCTATTACCGGGAAACCTACAGAAGTCAGAATGGGAAGAGGAAAAAGGAAATCMTACGGGTTGGATTGCTCGTGTGTCCACAGGACAAATCCCATTTGAAATGGATGGTGTGAGTTTGTCAAATGCTCGACAAGCCGCTACATTAGCGGCGCATAAACTATGTTCGTCAACCAAGTTTGTTCAGTGGTCGTAACGTAATTAGTTAGTGGGGAAAAAGCGGGCYGGGATTCAAAAGAATTAGGCGAAGTGTTTGTTCCTGAACGACGGAAGTRGAAAGACACTAAGGGAGAGGGATATACTCCTTTATTTTTGTAATCGCCGAAATTGTACGACGAACCTTCTTGTTCCAGGCGTACTACCCTGATACGTTAAGGTTTAATTATCCAGGCCCGGTTTATAAAGTGATAGTAGTCAGAATAAATAAGAAAGATAAGAGCTAAGATTCAGGAAAGGAAGCTTTATGGGAGAAAGGAGAAAAAGTATGTATGTATCTGGTGGGGTGGGGCTATGTATGTAGAAAGGGATCAGTCTCTATCGATCCGGATACTAAAAGCGTACTGAAGACTTACTTAAGTTAAGCTCCGAAACCTATACCAATTCATTCCAAGGCAAACAAAGATGTATTTCCTTTTGTCGTTCAGTCCTTCTCTCCTTCCATCTTTCCTTCCTTCCATCCCATGTAGGCCTATTCATGCTCTTGCTATCCATATTGAAAAAATAGAAGAAAGGGAAATGAWGACTAGCCAAAAGACCTAAAATCTAAAAAATCGAAAAGATCTAACTACTATATGGAAGTACTAAAGCATAGTTCTAATCCTAGGATTACATATCACTCATCGGCCCAGAACTCGCAACTACGAAGCTCTATTCTCGAGCGAGGCAACAATTCGTGGATCCATGGTTTGGATGAAGCTATGTACCCGGGTGGAGATGATTTGTCTCAAAGATGTTCCGCTCATCCAAGAATAYAATTGATCGGTAATTCGACCGACGACTCTAAGGGCATTTGCGCGGGCCTTCCATCTTACCGTGGCTATCTAGTCATTGACCCATTTGCTTGCGAAGCATATCATCGCTTCRTGCTGTTCCCTTATGCATTGATGATTACTGATTCAAATTGCTGCAATAAGCCGCCTCTCCGCTACGAGGTTGGCGAGGACCTTTGTTACCGCGCCCGAGCTAGCACTAGTTCGTACCTCGTTCGACTATTAGATCGAATAGGCGTCTTATTAAGCGGTCTTTTTCTTTGACGTTACATGATCAACCGCCGATGAACGCATGTGCAAAGTCAAGTTCATATGCCATGCCCCCGGCCCCGGCATAGGAATGAATGCCCACGGTGGTTGTGCATTCTGGCGTAACGTAATAGGAAGACTTGTGATTTGGCGAGAGTTCTTGATGAGGGCTGATCCATTATATAATAGAACGAAGTGAACAAGTTGCCGGAATTTCAACAGTGAGTTCCTGGATGATATACGGATTAGAACCGAGAYGACTGATGCCTCAAGCCCATGGTTTGTCTTTTTTCCGACATGCAAAATGACTCGGAGGCCCTGTCTTTCTTAGAAAGGAGCAAAGGACAGGCCAAAGTAGCTTTGACCTACCTTCTTCTTTGTTTATTAACCACAACCCTATGGTATTAATGAAAGAATCCTAGCCCCAGGGCTTGCTGCTTCTTTTTTCTTTGCTTTCTTGCTGTATGAGAAATTCCATGAGGGGGCACCACTCTTTCTATGGATTGATCACAAGCCGAAAGATGGTTAGAGCGTCCATCAACTAAAGATCTCGTCATCTTATTTTTTTTTGGGAGTGTATCGTGTAGGCGGAGAGAGCGAAATGAGCTTTATAGAAGCTCGAAGCCTTTTTTTACAGGAGCTATGAATCAAGAAAACGCCTTGAMTAGTAAGCAAGAAAAGGGCTGCCAATAATAGTCACGCCATAGCTGACTGCGTAGCCTTCTGCCATGCAATACAGGACAAGATTGATGGAGGCTTTCTGAAGTTTCCCGAAAAGGGAAAACAGATGTTGATTGACAAGCAACCATTTCCCAAGACCGCACAAGCAGCGCCGGTGTATATTCATTACCACTACGGCGTAAACCCCGAATCAGAAGGTGAACCTACGGTGTAACCGTAGACTTCTAAGTTTCCCGAGAAGTATTTGATCGCTTCAGGAAAATGGGTGTGCTGAGACCAGTCACACAAGAACCATCTTCCGCAGTCTTTGAAGAGATTGTTGATCACCAGACCGACTATTTAAATGTAAATATGGTTACGATCCTGCGAAGGCCGGACCAACCTCGGCTAAAAATTGATCTACAAGGGGGCCTTCTAGGATCTAGAATCCCTGTCATTAAGCGTGTCGTTGTAATCGGCCAAGAGGCTACTCAAATACTTCGCTGATGCTATATTACAAAGCTTCGAGCTGTCAAGCCTAAGGTCGGCCCACCTAACCTAATAGTAATAGGCGGATGGAAGCAAGAAAAGGACTGGCTAGCTCGTGCAATCAATATATCGTC
>NW_020201747.1:10914-13837 GCF_001531365.2 Cynara cardunculus var. scolymus
AGCCAGAAGTGGCTGGTAAGCAGAGTGAGGAACCCCCTAGAATCCCAAGTCCCCCACGCAAGAAGAAGAAGACATAGAAGGGTGATGACACCTCTGTGAAGAAGAAGGCAAAAAAGAGACCCGTAGAAGAAGAGGGCCCAACTGTACCTCTGCCAAAACCAAAGAAAAGAAAAACAAAGAAGGCTGAACCGATAGAGCCTGTGATCACAGAACATGTGGTCACCGAGGCCATTGCAGAAGAAAGCCCGGTAGAGGCTACAGCAACACCCAAGCGCAGAAGGTCCTCAATGTCTCCCCAACAGAACAACTTCAGGATGTTCTTTTGAATATCCAGAAGGAGTTCAAGGCGCCAATTGATCAAACTCAGTTGGGGACAGAAGTCATTCTAGATGACGAAGAAGAAGAGGCAGAAGTGTTAGGTGAGGGAGCAAAAGATGCCGAAGGCACACAACCAAGCCCACCTCCCAGTGCAATCCACATGTCTAGAGGCCTTGTTCTAGAGAGAACCTCTATTGAAGCATGAACGCACATGCCGAACCCTAACCAGCCTACCACCGCAGAGGACATTCTTTCGTCGTCTGTGGAGCGCACACCTGGGCAACCACATCATACTCCTTCATCCTCTCAAAAGGATGAAGGTTTTACAAAAAGAGTCCCTTCGTCCATGGACTCGATAGAACCAAGAGAGGCATCCGTTGCCTCTCCTAACAAGAGTGTTCAACCAGAACGTGCTTCAGAGGCACAGGTGAGGATCACAGAGGTAGAGGGTCTAGAACGCCCTCTGTCTCCACTAGATCAAACTGTCAGGATAGGCTCTGAAACTACCGGACATGAGATCTCAAAACACCGGTAGGCTCTCCTCAAAAAGATGTGCGAGGATCCGGTGGAAGTCCCCGAGCAGGCTACGAAAAACCAGCCGCTGAGGGCGCCTCAAGCTCCGAGGCCAAAGGATCACCATGTGTTGGTGGTCCGAGTTCCCAGAACGACTATGTGACAAAGGGGGAGCTTAACACCTTTGCCACAGAATTGTTCAAAAAGATGGACAAGTTGAAAAGCTTGTTCATCTCGCGCTCAATGCCACAAGACCTCACGCCGCTCACAGAAGCTCTGAAGGAGTTATCCTCCTCAACTGCAGAATTGAAGTCTACTTTAGTAACCCTTCAGAGCTCTGTCCTTCAAAAGGATGACTTAGCAGAAGCCTTCCAAGCGATGACGCTAAATCCCTCCTCCATCAAGACGCTAAAGGAAGAACTCACAGAGATGGCCGCAAAATTCGCAGCCGATTTCGTCTCTGCAGGCTACACAGATTACTCTTCATTCAGAGACGAAATCAAGGAGATGTTCTCCTCTGCAGTCACCTACGGCCTTGACACGAAGACCTCAAGGGCCAACATCAATGATTTGGCAACTCGTAGAGAGCTGGATGCTATGGTGGATGCCCTAGGGGATGTTGTGACCGGCCATATCGGAGCACTTGTCACAGAGGCCCAAGCATCAAATGCTCTCATCAAAGACTGTACGTCAAAGCTTGTAAAGGAAGGTGACCTTCTTCGAGCAGAGATCTTCAGCACCGTCCTGAACCGTCTCCAAGCTTAAATGGGCCATAGAGCTAGATGTGATGAATGCCTCTGTAGGTGCTGAAAAGGTGATCGAGAAGATGTACAAAGCGGCCACAAAAATCTTGCGTCATTTGAAGAGGGTTCCCCTGACTACAAGCAAGGCAGACGCCAAACAAAGCCATGACGATCATGAAGGTGATGATGATCGTCATGAGGGGGAGAAGAAGGAGGAAAAGAAGAAGGCCCTAGAATCAAAGAAGAAGACTACTGCCAGAGCACCTGCCAGAGATGTCAAGATTGGGGATTCTACAGCTGAAAAAGGCAAGAAAAAGGCTGTAGAACCTAAAGGAAAGGGGAAGGCCATAGCTGTAGAGTCTTCACAGAAGGGGTCATCATCGAGCATAGAAACCCCAAAGGAGATTAATGAATAAGAGTATGTTGATGACCCTGAACTCCTCAAAGCATTAAAAATATCTCTGGCAGAGGCTCTAGCGAAGAAGGGAAAAATTCCAATGCACCACAGAAAAGGCGAAGCCACATCATCTCATTTCCCACAAGTCCAAACAACGTCCACAGGTACGTTTGATGCCCTGCAAGGAACTGTCAAGCCAATCCTTGCAAAGGGATCGACCCAGAGGCCGATTTTGGAAGAAGAAGAACACAAGATACCAGAGTCTACAACGGGAGGACGGGTCTCTAAAATCCTTGAATCTATGAACAAGATTCCTATGCAAAATGTTTGCACAGAGCCCGTCACTACCCCAGAAGAAATTCTTATTTGGAAGTACTCTGTAGTGGACACAGAGCCACCCTATGACCCAGAACTCACTGATATTCCCTCGTCAAACGCCAAGTTCCACTTCACCAAGTTAACAAGGCCTCGTGAGCAGGTCTTCTCACGGCACATGATCACTTCTCTGGTGACAATCTCACCAAGGACCTTGTTAAAGAAGACTGTGCTCTACACACAGTATGTTGTAAGGAGAGAAGAAGGCAACATCTACACGTTCACGGATGCGGATCTTCACAACCTCTGCGTGTTTGATGTTAATCTATTTACACAAGGTTCTTAACATCTACATGTAGAGGAGGTCCACATACCAAATATCGCTAAGAAGGCTGGTGGAGGTAATGCATGCGCAAGTAAGGTATTACAGCCAGAAGGACTTTGAGTTGGCAGTAAGATTAATGCAGAAAAATCTGAAGCTCTCTCCTCCATACAGCAGGCCCAGTTGGATATCTAGGTACTATCCAAACTCCATCATACAAAATCCCGTTTTTGGATTTGTGTATTTGGATAAGGATGAGATACTAAGATTCTTCGATCCAACAGAAGCTCACAAGTTTTCAACAGAGACGCTGGA
>NW_020201747.1:15847-17435 GCF_001531365.2 Cynara cardunculus var. scolymus
TGTCAACAAAATCCCCATCCTCTGTGATTCAAAGAGTGCAATTGCAATCTCTGCCCATCCAGTTCAACACTCTAAGACAAAGCATATCGACATAAGGTACCATTTTCTTAAACATCAAGTTGAAGAAGGTAACATCGAGTTATACTTTGTTAAAACTGAATTTCAATTGGCTGACCTCTTTACAAAAGCCCTAGATAAGAAAAGGTTTAATTTCCTTGTAGATAAAATTGGAATGACATGTCCAGAGTCCTAGCAATTGGTTGTCTTAATTCTTTATTCTTTTATGTATATAGCTTTCTTTTAAATTTTTTATTTTTATTTAATTTCCTGAATAATCTTTTCACTTGCTTTCTTAGTACAACAGGTTTAACCTAGCAGAGTTGTATATAGTTTAAGGGGGAGTATATGTTTTTAAATGATAAAACTCTTGAAGAAGAAAATGTTTTTGTTCACTGCAGTCTTTTCGCAGAACCTCTGTGATCACTTACAGAGGCTCTTTGAACGGATCTTCTGTCGACACTTCTTCTTAGGATTTTAAATGGTTTTTGTTTCAAGGGGGAGCCATGGAAGCTTGCTCAGAGGGGGAGTCTTGTTTATGAAAATAAAACCACAGAAGGTGCCAAAACTTTTGAACTGTCTTGTTCTCAGAGGTCAATTCTTCAGAACCTCTAGCGCTTCTAACAGAGGCTCTGTGAGTTTGAACTGAGCAAGCACTCATCTCTCTGTGAATTTTCAAACCATTTAGGTAATTAAAGGTGTAAGCTTATAAGAAGGCCGGACATATACCACAGAGGCTATATTACCCTTAGGCCTCTGACAGAACTCTCATAATAGTTCTTGTCTATTGGTATGGTGCGCGTGGTTCTGTGGATAAGGGTTAGAAACTACACGCGCGTGTCATAATAAGGGGGCACACGTCATCATTCATGCGTTTTCCCAATACGGCGTGTCACAATTGTTGAACCGTTTCAACCCAAAACACTCATTACACCTTTTTGTAACTAAAACGGTTCAATTTAAATTTTCTCCCCCTATAAATATCCCCTCTCCTCCAACTCTTAAACCTTTACCACTCTCAAATACACTTCGGCGAACCTGCATTTTGTGCTCTCTCAAAAGGAAAACCTGCAACCTGTTACCATGTCTTCTTCAAGCGCTTCAGCCCAATCCGTAAATGCCTCGAGCGACAACGAGGTCACACAAGCTCAAGC
Organism: Cynara cardunculus var. scolymus; assembly: GCF_001531365.2. Classification (NCBI taxonomy): domain Eukaryota; kingdom Viridiplantae; phylum Streptophyta; class Magnoliopsida; order Asterales; family Asteraceae; genus Cynara; species Cynara cardunculus. Next base: position 17,059 of record NW_020201747.1, read on the forward strand.
CCTCACATCACATGCACCGTCCTTTGTGCAAAACAAGTATGAGAAAATCGTCCTCGTTAAAAAGCCGAATAACTACTACTTCATCCCCTCAAATACAGGTTTTCCCGATTTCACCTTCCCTCTTCTTCAAATCCTTCCAAATCACCCACTATATTTTTCCCTAACCGCCACCAAACCCACCCCTGAAACATATATAACCCAATTTCTTCTCAGTGCCTATATCACAACCCTTGACAATTCTGGGTTAACCATTGTTGGTTATGCCTCTCACCCTGTACACAAATCCCTAGTTCCTTTGGAATTGAATGTGGACTTATTGAGGACTGCCCTGCACTTGCCCACTTTGGAGGATCTTCAATTGAACTCGTATGCTGCAA
>NW_020201747.1:17710-22513 GCF_001531365.2 Cynara cardunculus var. scolymus
GAGGACATGGTTGGGCTTATCAAGAAGAAGTGCGCAACTCAGAGGGGCAAGAAATCTAAAGTTAAAGCCTAGAAAAAGGCCAAGGAGGACATGAATCAACCCAACCTCATCCTTCAACGTTTCCTTGGTCTGGTTTTTGGTGACCTGCTAGCTGCGAAASTCCCCTCTGTGGAGCCAAATGCGAGGCTCTATCCATTCAAGGAGTTTCATCCTAAAGAGCATGAGCAAGGGTATAGAAGCCCTAGGCCATTATCAAGAGCCATACTCAGGTTCCTAAGCCATGAAGAGAGAAAATGTTACAGACGTGGATTCAGGCGACCAGAACCGATCCTTGAGACCCCTCCACACATAGGAGTCCCTCTAGGAGAAACGATTGAGAAAATGAGGGTTGAGGGAAGACGGGAGGAGCCTGCAGAGGCTGGAAAGGTGAGTGAGGAACCCCCTAGAATCCCAAGTCCCCTACCCAAGAAGGCCAAGAAGACACAGAAGGGTATCGACTCTCCTATGACAAAGAAAGGGAAAAAGAGGCCCGCAGAAGAAGAAGGCTCAAGTGGACCTCTGCTAAAGACCAAAAAGAAGAAAATCAAGAAGGCTCAACCAACAGAGCCTGTGGTCACAGAACAAGTAACCACAGAGCTTGTAATTGAAGAAGCCGCAGCAGAAGAGATCCCGACAGAGGCCACTCCTACTCCAAGGCGTAGAAGGTTGTGCAAGGTTGTTCTTGATGTTTCCCCAACAGAACAAACAGAGGAGGTTATTTCCAAAATCCAAAAGGTATTTAAAGAACCTCTTGACTCTTCCAAGTTGGGGACATAAGTCGTTTTAGACGACGAAGATGAAGAAGAAGACATATGTGAGGGTGAAAAAGATGCCCAAGGCACACAACCAAGCCCAACTCCCAGTGCAACCCACATGTCTAGAGGCCCTGTTCTAGAGGGAACCTCTATTGAAGAAGGCACGCACTTGCCGATCCCTACCCAAAATATCCCCACAAAGGACATTCTTTCGTCCTCGGTGGAACGCACACCTGGGCAACCTCATACGACTCCCTCATCCTCTTAAAAAGATGAAGGTTTTACGACAAGAGTCCCTTCGCCCATGGACTCGACAGAACCAAGAGAGGCATCAGTTGCCTCTCCTCACAGGAGTGAACAACCAGAACGTGCTTCAGAGGCACAGGTGAGGATCACAGAGACAGAGGGTCTAGAACGCCCTCTGTCCCCATTAGATCAATCTACCATGTTAGGCTCTGAACCTATAGGGCAAGAGATCTACAGAACACCAATAGGCCCTCCTATGGGAGATGCTCGAAGATCTGGTGGAAGTCCCTATGTTGGTTACAACAAACCAGCCACAGAGGGCGCCTCACGCTCCGAGGCTAATAAATCACCATGTGTTGGTGATTTAGGTTCCCAGGATAAGTATGTGACAAAAGGGGAGCTTCAAACCTTTGCCACATAAATATTCCAAAAGATAGATGAGTTGAAAAGTTTATTTGTCTCCCACATGGTGCCACAGGACCTCTCGCCAATCATAGAGGCTCTGAAGGAGTTGACGTCAACAACAGCAGAACTCAAGTCAACCCTCTCAACACTTCAGAGCTCTGTCCTTCAAAAGGAAGACCTTGCAGAGGCCTTCCAAGCCATGACACTCAACCCTTCTTCGATCAAGACGCTGAAGACTGAGCTTACAGAGATGGCCGCCCAATTTGTTGTTGATCTTGTCTCTGCGGGCTACACGAATTACTCTTCATTCAGAGACAAGATCAAGGAGATGTTCTCTTCTGTGGTCACCTACGGCCTCGACACCAAGACCTCAAGGGCCAACATCAATCATCTGGCAACTCTCAGAGAGCTAGATGCTATGGTGGAAGCCCTAGGGGATGTTGTGACCAAAAACATCACCCAACTCCTTAAAGAGACCCGTGCCTCCAATACAGCGATCAGAGACTACACATCACAACTCGTGAAAGAGGGTGACCTCCTAAGAAGTGAGATTTAAAGAAGCATCTCCAAACTGAAGTGGGCAACAGAGATAGACATCAATCACGCCTCTGAGCTTGCAAATGAGGCCATCAAGAAGATGACGAAGGCAGCCATCAAAATTTTGCAGAGGTTGGAGAAGGCTCCCCTAGACACTTGCAAAGCGGAAGCTAAATAGAGCCATGACGATGATGAAGATGATGACCATGATCACCATGAGGGGGAGAAGGAGGAAAAGAAGAAAGAAGCACAGAAGACTCCTGCCAGAGCACCTGCCAGAGGTGTAAAAATTGGGGAATCTACAGCTACTAAAGGCAAGGAAAAGGCTCCAGAGCCTAAAGGCAAAGGCAAGGACAAAGTTGTAGAGTCTCCACAGAAGGGGTCATCATCAAGCATAGAAACCCCAAAAGAAATTAATGAAGAGTAGTATGTTGATGACCCTGAACTCCTCAAAGTGTTAAAAATATCTCTGGCAGAGGCTCAGGCAAAGAAGGGCAGAATTCCAATGCACCACAGAGAAGGAGAAGCCACATCATCGTTTTTCTTACAAGTCCAAGAAACGTCCACGGGTACGTTTGATGCTCTGCAAGGAACTGTCAAACCAATCCTTGCAGAGGGATCGACCCAGAGGCCAATTTTGGAAGAAGAGTTCAAGGTGCCAGAGGCTTCCACAACAGACAGAGTATCTGAAATATTTGAGTCCATGAGCAGGATTCCAATACCTCAAGTCAAAACAGTGCCTGTTACATCTTTGGAAGAAGTTCTGGTATGGAAGTACTCTGCGATAGACACAGAGCCTCCATATGATCCAGAGCTTACTGGGATCCCCTCTGCCGCATAGAAATTTCACTTTTCTAAGTTGACAAGGCCTCATGAGCAGGTATTCTCAGAGCACCAGATCACTTCCTTGATGACAATTTCACCAAGGACCTTGCTAAAGAAGTCTGTACTCTATGCTCAGTATGTGGTAAGGAGAGAAGATGACAATCTCTACACTTTCACAGATGCTGACCTTCACAACCTCTGCGTGTTTGATGTCATCTATATGCACAAGATTCTCAACATCTACATGGAGAGGAGGTCTAGCTATCAAATATCGCTCAGAAGGCTGATAGAATCATGCGTGCTCAAGTAAGGTATTACAGCCAGAAGGACTTTGAGCTGGCAATAAGGTTAGTGCAGAGGAATCTAAATCTCTCTCCTCCATATAGCAGGCCTGGTTGGGTACTTAGGTATCCTCCAAACACCATTATCCATAACCCCATTTTTGGGTTTGTGTATTTGGATAAGGATGATATCCTAAGGTTCTATGACCCAACAGAGTCCCACAAATACTCAACAGAGACATTAGAATGGATTTATAAAAGAGCGGTGACAGAGGTGGACATAGGACATCTCAGAACGGGTGAAGTGTCTCTTAGAATCTACAGTCTGATAAAATGCAAATCAACTTCAGAGAATAGATCTTCAATGTCTACAGAATGATCAAAGCTGACTTACTATATGCGGTAGACGATTTTCTAGAATCTGCAGTCTGATAACCTTCTGCACCAGCTTTTGGCCTAAGCTTCACAATTTTGTGTTTCAGTTTTGTAATTAATTTCTTTATGTAATTCTTTTCAGAGGATGATCTATTATCTCCTTTTGTAATTCTTCCAATTTAAGTCATGTCTTGCATTTAATTTTCAAAGTTTACTTTTTCATACTTAGGGGGAGATTGTTAGCTCTCATTTCATTCAAGTGTAAAAGTATTGAAAAAGTAATACTGCAAGTGTTGACAGAAGAGGCACTTCCATAGAAGATCATAGAGGACCAAAGCTTACATGTCAAAGACGACAGAACCTCTGCAGTCTATCACAGAGGTTCTGGAAGATGATTCGCAAGAATCAAGTACTCTCAAGCTACATCCAGCAGAGCCTCTGAGATGGCTCACAGAGGATCTGTAACATTATCTTCTGTGGTGAAGTTCTTTGCTGTTTTACTTATGTTAGTTAGCCTCTCGTGCTTATCATGTGACTACTTTTGTAATCCGTGTTTAATGGATGGCCTGGATCGTTTCACACGTCTAGATCATGTCAGTCAAGCGGTTAGGAAATAGTATAAATAGTAGCTTTTTCCTTTATAATCAGCGCCGCTTCCAGCATTGTAATCGTCTAATTTGAATTCAATTGAAATACATTTGAAGCTTCTCTCTCGTGTGTTCTTAATATTGATTGTCTGCTTGTTCTTCATTGTTCTTGATTCATTGCTCTTTTTGATTCTKAATATTGTTTCCGCTGCACTGTTTATGTCATATAGGTCATTGAGAGTATTGGGTTAATACAAGAACCGAGTTAATCGATCCTACAGGCTCATAAGTCACGTTTTGCGATACATCCAGGTACAAATAAAATGTATCGGGATTTGAAGCAACATTATTTTTGGCCAGGTATGAAGAAAGATATTGTAAACATGTTGAGTAATGCCTGACATGTCTCCAAGTAAAGATTGAACACCAGCGCCCTTATGGTAAGTTGCAATCTTTAGAAATTCCAGTTTGGAAATGGGATCATATCACTATGGATTTTATAACCAAATTGCCAAGAACATCGAAAGGGTATGATGCTATATGGTTATAGTAGATCGGTTATCTAAATCTGCACACTTCTAACCTATGAAAGAATCTTATCCAATGGAAAGATTGGCAAAACTATACATTGATGAGGTAGTGACACGACATGGTGTTCCTCTGTCAATTGTTTHTGATAGGGATAGTCGRTTCACATCCATGTTTTGGAAGAGTTTCCAAAGAGAAATGGGTTCGCAAATTAAGCTAAGTACA
>NW_020201747.1:22935-27713 GCF_001531365.2 Cynara cardunculus var. scolymus
ATTAGAACTTCCTTTAGAATTAAGTGGAATTCATGACACATTTCATGTGTCGAATTTGAGGAAGTGTCTAATAAGTCCAGATGTGGCAGTACCATTACCTGAAATTATGGTAGATGAAAAGTTATGCTATGAAGAAACCCCTGAACAAATTACCGACTTCAAAGTAAAGAAGGTGCGAAACAAAGAGATTGGGTTAGTAAAGGTTCAGTGGCGTTAACATAAGGGACCAGACGCCACCTGGGAATCAGAATCGGAGATATGGATGAAATATCCTTATCTGTTTACCTAATAGAATTCCGGGACAGAATTCTTTTAAGGAGGGAATGTTGTAATATCCAAGTTATTTTATTTGGAATATTTTAAATCTTATGTTTATATTAATATTATATATGTATATATATATATATATAGTGTTATGTGTAAAAGTAGAGTTGGGGAAGAGGCGGTTCCTGCACTTGCTATAAATAGCAAGTGCATATGAAAGGAATGGTAATAGTTATTTGTTGAATATTATGGGAAGCAAAATTAATTGAGAGTAAAGACTGAAGGAGGATTTGCAGATTTGAAGTCAAAACTCACAATCAAAGGTGAGTGTATTAAAGCTTTATGTATAGTTGTTTGCATACAATTCAGTAGTTATTAGAACTGGTTATTTATGGTTTATAGTTCATATTCTGTGGATATTTCCTTAGACCTTCCTTGTATTGACCGGATTGATATCCGAACAGTTTCATCCAGATTATAAACCGCTCAAGTGTTGTCCGGAGTCCTCCCTAAACCAGTCAAGAGGTGACCGGATCTTGTCTAAACCGGTCAAGAGTAGGGCGGTGTATTGACCGGATTGTTTTAAACCGGTCAAAGGTTGGGGAATGTATTGACTAGATTGTTTTAAACCGGTCAAAGGTTGGGCAATGTATTGACCGGATTGTTTTAAACCGGTTAAGTTGTGAGCGGGGTATTGTCCGGACTTGTAATCCGGACAAAGATGTTGATTCAATTCTAAGTGTTAACCGGACAAAGCTTATACAAGGTGTTATCCGGATTGTTGATCGGAGATGATATAACCCTTTTGATATTCCAAGTGTTTGTCCGGATATAGAATCCGGACAAGGCTGACCGGACTTCAAATCCGGATAATATGTTGAATCATTTTAGAGATGTAATGGCGGTGTAACCGCGGGAGAGATGTAATGGCGGTGTAACCGCGGGAGAGATGTAATGACGGTGTAATCGCGAGAGACATAAATAAGTTTATGTGTCAGAACAGGTTTGATTCTGAACTGATTRTTTGGAAAGTATATTGTTTGTTTGAGAATTATACACTCACTAGACCTTTTTGGTCTAACGCTCAGTTGTTGGACTAACCTGTTTGCAGGTCATCATACCTCGCAAGATAAAGGCAAGGGAAAAGGTAGAATGAATAACGTTTAGTTATTCAAAATGTATTCCAAGAAAGTATTTTGTTCTGTATTTTGTAAACGATGATATATTTTGTGTTATGAGTATGATGATGTGGATTATCGGTACATAGAATATGTGGGTTGTTACATGACGAAGAGAACTGGTTCACCCCATGGTGAGAAACTAGGTCTTATGAATCCTTTATCCAATAATTCTTGGAGTTGACCTGACAATTCTTTCATTTCTAATGGGGCCATTCGATATGGTGCTTTTGCCACTGGGGCTGCTCCAGGAATTAAGTCGATACCGAATTCGACTTGTCTTGGCGGGGGTAGTCCGGGTAACTCCTCGGGAAATACATTAGGAAAGTCCCGAACTACAGGGAAATCATGAATACATTTCTCTTTGACCTTGTTATCTATAACGTGTGCCAAAAATGCAACATAATTCTTCTTTAAGTACTTCCGCATCTTCATGCATGATACTATCTTAATTTTCCAATCTGACTCGTCTCCTTGGATTATGATTGTTTCACCTCCTACTTGAGGAATTCGGATAATCTTTTCCGAACAAACTATTTCAGCTCGATTTTTGAATAGCCAATCCATGCCTATGATTATATCAAAACTTCCTAACTCAATCGGAATAAGGTCTATGCTAAAATCCTTGTTGGCTAAACTTAATGTGTTGTCCATGATTATGTCTCTAGCCTTAATTTCTTGGCCATTGGCAAATTCTATTATATAAACTTCTTTCAACCTTTGGGGCTTTAAGTTAATCGTCGGCTTAAAATCTAATGATACAAAACTTCTATCTGCCCTTGAATCAAATTCATTATTCAAGAGAAATGTACCTGTAACCACATTGGGATCATGCCTAGCTTCCTTTGCTACAATCTCAAATGCTCGGCCCCGTGCTTGACTTTCTGGGTTTCATTGATTGGCTGGTCAGGCTTGGTTAGCATTTGTTGCTTGTTTTCTCTTTAGGCAAAAATTTATTATATGGTCTGGACTCCCACAATCAAAACACAATCGCTTTCGGCAATCCTTTGCAGAATGACCCCCTCTGTGGCATCTTTGACAAATGATACAGTTCCCCCAGTGCGGATATTTGCATTTATTGCACTTCTGCTTGCTTACTTGGTTTACCACCTGGGTCTGTACCCCAAAATTTCCTACTACTTTCCTATTCTTGACAAATCTTCCCCCAGATCTTTGGTTCCCATGCTCCTCCATCTTTCTCTTTACTTTGGCGAATTCTTCTGACCGAACAACATTATTTGTGAGCTTGGTGGCAATGTCTATTGCCTCCTGAAGGGTCTTTGGGTTTGCCGAGGTGATATTTCCTCAAATCTCTAGAGACAATCCCCAAATGTATTTCTCGATTCAAACTTCCTCAGGTGTGACCAGATGTGGCACTAAATTTGCTAACTCATGGAATCGAGCAGTATATGCAGCTATGTTTTCTCCTTTCATCTCATGGTTCCAGAACTCCATTTCCAACTTTTGGAGTTCACTTCTTGGACAATATTCGTCCTTGAGTAGTTTCTTGAACTCCTCCCATGAAAGTTGGTTGGCCGATTCCCGACCCCTAGTCTGAACTAATGTGTTCCACCATGTCAGCGCTCGAACTTGCAGTAAACATGCAGCATATTCTACTTTGTTTGCTTCTGTGCATTTATTGATATGGAGGACAAATTCCATACTCTCAATCCAGGTTAATAATCCTACGGCTCCCTCGGTTCCATGGAATTGTTTTGGGTTGCAGGATCTGAAGGATTTATAGGTGCATTCCTGGGGTGTTCTAGGCTCATAATTGGTTGGTTGGTTAGCGTTCAGACCTGCCGTTACCTGCCTGACAATGTTGGGGAGTGCGGCCAAGAGTTATTCTGATACAAGTCGTGAAACTTCAGGGTTTTCTCTTCTTGGCGGCATTTTCTAAGGCCTAAGTCAGAAGTGAATTTCATCATTTCCATGGCAATATCAATGATAATAACTTCCAGTCATTTAAATGATGCAAAGGATATTCATCTTATGGTTAACATTCAAGCATTTACATAATCGAACAGAATAATCTTATATTCAACCATGGCTTGATGTAGATAAGCATTTCTCAAAGGACGTCATAAGTTCATAATTGTTTACAGCCCACCAAAACAAGATCTTAGGTTTCATTGCAAAAGAGTAAATATTCTAACACTAGTCAACATTTCTAGAGTAACATCCAACCAATCAGCATTCCAAGCATCAGCATCATCATCCCACTCACCACCAGGCACTTGTACAATCTCCTAATCTCCCTTCGTGCAGCAATGACGGCATCCGAGGTTCTCATCATATGCTGGTGGTGCATTTCCATCACATTGGATAGGTTGTTCAAAATGTGGTGGTGATATCCCAGCCGGGTCTGGTGAGTTTGAGTATCTAATGCGATTCTCTGCACCCACTCTCGTTCAGCCAGATTCATGCCCTGAGTGTAGGATGCAGGTACTCCGGTCACTACCTGAGAGGACCTGCTCCCATGCTGTGGTTGGGATGACTCCCCTCTAACTCTAGTGGAATTCTCAAAAGTCACCCGCCGAGGTAGTGGAACACTTTTCCTAGATGTGACTTTAATCCTTGGACCATGAAAAGTTTGAGATGGAATATCGGGCACTGGCTCCGATGGGGGAAATATGGATGCAGGTGGTGAAGCATGTGTCTCGCTAGTTGCTGTCTCCTCAAGCTCATAAGGGTCTACCTCTTCATTGATGGATGAGTTCCTTCTAGATCGGCGAACCACATAACCGAATTCGTCTGCCGAATATTCACTAGGAGCAGATGATGCCATAGTGATCTGTGATATTAACAATATTAATTACGAAATGTACCATCTATAAATGCTTAGTGTTATAATAGAAGCTTCTAAGCAAGGCTAAGGGTGGCAATCAAGCTACAGCCTCTGGATAGCCAAAGTCTCTAGTTGCATTACCAGAGCCTCTCGTTGCATTATCAGAGCCTCTGGTTGCATTACCAGACATAGAAATTCTTGGGTTCTAGTTCATCGGTCCTCTGGCTCCACATACAAACTTAGCAAACCAATGGCATTCTATTTCATCGGCCGCTGGTTCAATATCCACACTTAGAAAAATAATGAATTTCTCGTCCATCGGTCCTCTGGTTCCACATACGTACTTAGCAAACCAATGGAATTCTATTTCATCGGCAGTTGGTTCAACATGAACATTTAGCGATATAAGGATTTCTAATACATCACCTCTGGTCCTTCTAACCAGCGCTTTTGGTTCAACATGGACACTTAGCAATATAAGGAATTTATAATCCATCGCATCTGGTCCTTCTAACCAGCGTTTCTAGTTCAACATGGACACTTAGCAA
>NW_020201747.1:28031-49886 GCF_001531365.2 Cynara cardunculus var. scolymus
CTCTGGTCCTTCTAACCAACGCTTCTGGTTCAACATGGACACTTAGCAATATAAGGAATTTCTAATCCATCGCCTCTGGTCCTTCTAACCAGCGCTTCTGGTTGGTCTAGGGCAATGGATATTCATAATTTATGCAAACACACACATAATCATGCTTTTCACAACAATTTCTTAATTGGAGCATATTTCTAATATAACCGATTAAGTTCTTCTATTATATGTATATTAAACATAGGTGATCAGGCTTTGTTTAATTGATATATAATAATGTGACCCGCTTTATATATATATATATATAAGTATATATTTTTAAATCACTTGAAAACTATTTTGAAAATATTTGGTTATAGTTTGTGGTTTTTAAGGAAAAACCGGTGTTCTCTATAACTGAGGTTCTGATACCAAATCTGTCACACCCCATTAAAGCGGAAACACGAGATGTAACAGGTAAGCGTGTCACAACAACAGACAATAAATAACACCATACAAGTTTTCCAAAAATTCGAACTTAACATCCATAACCAAGTTGGAATAGAATACTTCTATACACAAACTTCAAAATGAACTTAATCGGTGTCGTCACATATATGCTCCAAAACTTCATTTCTTACATAAATCCTGAAAAACATGAAACATAAAACAACGTCAACTACAAAGAGTTGGTGAGTTCACGGGTTTTCATATGCAGAAAAACATTACAATGCATAAATCATTACATTCAAAACTATACATAACTTTTGCACATAATAAATGTAAATCTACAACGATGTTTAAAACTTGAGACGCTACTGAGCCTTTCCTGACCAATGTGACCCATTATTTTACGAACGACCATAAGTAGCCCGTACACTCACTTAGGTCCCACAGTTCGTAGTAGTAGTAATTCACCGGTGGTCCAAATTCCACATGATTAGACAAATAAACCATATGTAATGTGCACCCCTTTCTGGGTGGGACTGTCAACACAATAGCGGCTATCCACATATACCACGGCTCGGGTACGTGCCCGAGTTAACAAGTAGCGTTTATAGACGGGGACTTTATATGGAAATATCCTCTCAAGTACATCAATTTATTATTTATATCATAGTGCAACACAGTCAATATTCCATGACATAAACAAATCTTGACTAAACAGTTTTTTAGTCCAACAGTTTTACAAATAAACAGTATAGTTTGCATAACTTCATACTTTTCCCCCAGTTTAAATAAACAAAAAGCATTAAAGGGGTCCGTGAATACTCACAAGTTAGCTGATGAATATCCAAGAACTTGATGACATTTGAAGCGCTAAACGTCCGCCCTAACCTTCCTAAACAGTCCAAAATCTAATAATTAGATCACCTCACGAGTCTCGATAAAGATGAAGTCAAATTATATCTTATGTAATGCCAACGAGTTTTTTTTTCTTTTATGACTTAAAGTTGATACTTATATTAATTGCTCTAAAAATAGTCCAGAAATATATATATTTTAAAATCAAAGTCCTTTGCACATAAAGCTGCCATTTGGACATAATGTAAATTATGTTTCTGGAATTTTTGGTCTCACAAATCACTGTCAAAAAGAACCTTCCAAAAGTCATTTTGTGTCCAAATTTTTTTATATCATCAATAATAATGAGTTAAACAAATTTTTCCCAAATATCAAGAATTTTGGTTGGGTTTAAGGCATTCATCATTACCCTACCACTKTGAGTGACACAGTCCCCAAGACATATTGCACACTCTTCGAGTGACGGCCATTTGGGGGGTCTAAACTCATAATTTTTCAGTGATTTTAACTTTATTTTAAAGCTAACACATAAGGCTAACTTCTAGAAAAATAATCACCCATTTTCATTAAGTTTTGAAGGAGATATAACCGTTTTAAATGCATGCAAGATTCTGCCAGCAATGCTCTTTTTGCATCATAATMTTGTATCAAGAACTTGAAGGCTCAAAACTTAATATTTTTTAGTGAGACCAGTTGCATTAGAAAGATAACTCATTAAAACAAGTTCTTAAAGAAAAATAAACCATTTTGGAGGAATATCCAGAGAAATATGGTCATCCAAAGTAGGTTTTACCTACTGTGAAGTGTGTTGTTGCACATTATTTTGTTTTAAACACTAGAAGGTTAAAAAATTAATCTTTTTATGGACAAAAACCCACATGCAAGCACTTTTACCAACTTTTCTTGAGTTCTAATGTCTGTCGGTCATAGAATGTCATCATTTTGAGGACATTTTCATGTCATTGATGTATAATCTTTCATCTTAGATTCTCCAGAAAGTTTGTCTATAAAAAGGAGAAAGAAGAAAAGTGTAGAAGATGATAAATCGTATCAAAAAATAGGGATTATGAAACTAGTCCCTTACCTTTTGCTTGCAACTACTTGAAGTTTTGAACGTTCTTCAAGATGATGGAATTTGAAAGGTTTTGGAGAGTGATTCCGGTTAAAGTGGTAGACGAAATGAGGATTTCAAAAGAAATGGGGTTTTTATATGTGTCCTAAATGTAAATAAAAAGGCCGGCCTCTTAAGGCCCAAGTCCATAATTTTTTTTTTCATATAAACAAAATAGCCCATTTAAATTTATAACAAAATACATTTTGTCAAATATTGATAAGAATATCATTATTAAATCAAAGTTCCACATTTTTGGTAAAATTATTTGGACATTCAAATGAGACTCTTATATTTTAATTTGGACTTTATAATATCAAGTTTATTATATTTGGAGCATTTTTAATATATTTGGCATTACATAAGTTAACTTTATCAGTTACCCGTCGAAACAAGGTTTTCTGAACTATATTTTGGGAACTAAGCCAGATGAATTATAATCAACATGACTAGATCCTAATAAAATATAATTCTAAATATAGAAACCCTATAAAGGTGCTAACCGGACGCTCCAAAAATGACGGATGTCACAAAACATCACAATCAGTGGTCGTAAGAAAGATGGTGGAATGATTATCTCCATGCATATCATTAGAGACAACCTTGACTCTATCATCGAGTACCCTTCCAAACTTGGACGATATGGCTACGACGAATGCTTGGAAATCAGCCAGGCTATTCAGCGCTCAAAGTCAAGGCACAAGCCAATAATTAAAGACATCCTCAGCGACCTGATTAAGAAGATGTCCAAATTTGTTGTTGTACTTACAAAGCCGACGATGAATAAAGGTGGAAGAAGAAATTCTTCAGATCTTAATGATGGACTAACTTTGAGGAACGAACATGAAACAAAGTTCTCCCTGGAGGAAGTCCTAAAGGATTCAAAGAAGCCAGACATCTCTATGTGGAACTTATCTTTGCAAGCGAAGGGTCCTTACACACCCAACTTTATGCACCTAAAGCCTGAGTTTGGATTCATATTCCTTGAAAATGATGGCGAACACAGCTTTCAAAGAGTGTATGAGCTCCGTCTCTGTCCTATAGAACATCTTGATTATCTAAGATATTGGTTGGACAATGACTTTTATGGTGAGATGATAGACTACAATATCATAAAAGAATTTCTATGTCGAAAGATGCTTGGAGAAGAAGTACCTAGTTACATCGACCTCAACGACTTAGATTAGTTAGAATTTTCTATCTTGTAAATTTTATCTTTCATTGTAAATCTTATCTTTCCATGTCTTTTCTTTCAGTGCACAACTTATATGTCATAAGTCTAGAATGTACTGTTGTAACACTTGTATTCCTCCTTTTGATTAATAAAAGTATTTCAACAGTATCATTGGAAAAGATCCCTGAAATGAGTAATATGGACGCATGTCTGTGAGTTCCAATAAGATCGTACAGTCACTGACAATCTTCAGTCAGTGAACATGCTTTCAGTTTCAGTTTACCTTCTTGTACTTTTTCTTAAACTTGTAACATTAGAAAACTTATATAGTAAAAATTGAATCACTGAAAAAGATCACAAAATAGTTAAAAGGGACATGTACTTTACATGTAACTTTTCCTTACTATTTTATCTTAATGCAATTTTCTTTCTGTTGCTTTGTCATCATCAAATAAGGGGAGATTTTTTATCCTCTCTCTCATTGATTTTATGATAATCCCTTTTACATATCGAAGTATTATGTTTTTGTCTATTCAGTTCCAACAATCGTCACTGAGTCTGTTCAGTGATCGCTAAAACATGTATTGTAATCGTACAACAACAACTATATTGCGAGAAGACAAAACTCACACCTTAGAACCTTCAGCAAATTTCGAAGACTGAAAATGAAGATTAATGAATATTGTGTTTGTGATTTGAAGTGGTATTCAGTGATTACAATCTGGTCAACATATGTGTGAAGACTACACAAGTCTCAGTGAATGCTGAAAAAAAATCTAGTGTTATTCCAGCATTCAGTGATGAAATGAGGCTTGCCATGCACGATTGTTTTTGTCTTGTCCTTCCATACACAAAGAACAAACAAATACCTTCTCAAGAGTATCGTACTATACGGAACCGATTAGTCGACTCTAGTGCCCCCAACTCCATGAAAGGATGTCTGCTCATGAAAAGACAATAGTACTATTCACTGTAGCAAAGGACAAGCTTTCCTCTAAAAGCTTGACATGTGTTATGCCTCTACAGAATTGAATTTAATGCAATGGGTATAAATAGCTGAGTGCTCTCTTCATTCATGCAACACTACCATACAAGCAAGTTAGAATTTCTCGCTAATTCTAAGACACATACCCAAGAAAAACACACCTCTGTCTTATATCTTTCGGCAAATCTCTTATATTTTTTAAGTGTATGTGTGTGTATTTCTAGATTGTTTTGGATAGATTTTTTCTTTACCTTGTCTATTCCGCTAACACTCTATAAAAATTTGTATTGATCCTTCTTTATCAATATATATTTTTAAAATTGAAAATTGTTGTATTTGTATTCATCCCCCCCCCTTCTACAAACTGATCACCTCAAAACTTTTGTTGATCAGGCTGGGACCAACAATACTCTTTCTCCTTACTCTATATCTAAGAGCAAAACCCACTGTAACAAGTGAATAACACGTTACTTCTTAACCTATTTCTTGTACCAAGTCTTTTCTTCATGTTGTTAGTAATTTTGTGTGTATCTTTGATTATTTAGATAGGTTCTGTATCCTATCTCTTCCACAAACAATCTATAAAAATGTACATTATGTGTGAAGTCTGTACAACTCGTCTAAGGAAAAGCTCGTCTAATTATATGTGAAGTCTGCACAAGTTTCATCGAATGCTAAAGAGACCCTCCAGATCATCCTAACATTCAACGATCAAATGAAGTTATCTTCGCACGATTGTTTTTCTCTTTTCCTCCTACATATAAAGGACACTCCGATACATTTTCTAGACTGTAGTACAGTACAAATCCACACCATTGACTCTATAGTGCTTACCTACTTTATGAAAACAGGACTGCTCATATACAACGGAAAAGACTATTTATTGTAGCAAAGGATAAGCTTTCCTCCAAAATTTTGACATGTGCTTTGTACCTTCTGAATTGCATTCAGTGCAATGGGTATAAATAGTTGAGTATTCTCTACTCAATTATAATCTCTTCATCTCTAAGAAACTTACCCAAGAAGATAGTTCCCTCTCTCTACTCTCATCTTAAGAGAAAGATCCACTTAAAACAAGTGAAGGGCATTTACATTTCTTATCTTATTTTCTTGTAATAAATCTTTTCTCTTTGCTATTTGGTAATTGTGTGAACCTTAGATTGTTTCGACAGGGTCTTTACCTTATCTCTTCCTCAAAAAAACTGTAAATTTGTAATGATCTTTATTTATCAATATATGATTTTTAAAAGTGAAAGTTTATGTGTTTCTATTCATCCCCCCCTCTACAGACTGATTACCTATAACTCTTGTAGATCCGGCTAGGACCAACAAGTGGTATCAGAACAACGTTTGCTTTGCATGTTTTTTGTTCTATTATTGGTATTTTAATATCTTCTCTTCTCTAGATAATTTTTTTGTTTAAAATGTCTTTTCAAAACACCATCACTCACTTTCACGACAATGAATCTCTTGCCAAACCTCCCCGTTTCATTAAAGACAACTTTAGTCTCCAGAAGAATCAGATGTCTTTATTCATGTAAGGTGTGGATCCTAAGATTTCAAACTATATAGAAAATGGACCTTATGTTCCATATGTTGTCTCTCCAGTAGTTCCTACAACTTCTACGACGGTCGCGATTTTTGAGTGGCAGATTACAAAGCTTCCTCATCAATGTAGTGATGAAGACAAGAAGAAAAGGGCTTTAGAACCTCGTGTGAGGTCTATAATAGCCATGTCTCTTCCCAATGAGGTATCTCACTCAATGATGAATCTTAAAACCTAGAAATTAATGTGGGACAATCAATGTTTTCAATATAAAGGTATTACTGAAGTACAAGAATCGAGGAAGATTAACCTAGTAAGACAATATGAAAGCTTTCTCTAGGGAAAGACTTAAACTTTGTTTGAAGTACATCAACGTTTTAATTGTCTTCTTATTGATTTAAGGAAAGTTGGAAGAGAATTGCAACTCTGAGACTCGGTCAAAATTTCTTGAATGCTTTCCAGAATCATGGGATCAATATACCATGTGTCTAAAGATGTCCAAGGACATGTCCACTATCTCTCTAGTATTCTTTATGGGATATTTCTTAATCATAAGCAATCCCGTCAACTTTAGAATCTTCTTAAAGATCCTAGAGAAATGAAAAGGTCTCCGTTAGCTTTCATCTCTAATAGTCTATCAGCTGATCATTCTTTTTCTTATATTCGTTGTAATTCTTCTGTTACTGTCACTGAGCTAGATCCTTCTAACTTAGAGGGCTTTCGGACGTTGACCTATCAAAGTTTGTTGAGTCACTGGCCCTTCTTATTAACTCTTTTAGAAGGTTCACCAGAAAAAGTAATTACTGCAGATCTCCATCGTTGACTCTCCTTGAAAAGCCAAAGTCAAATCTAATTGATAAGGCTTTAGCAATCTGCTACAACTGCCAATGCAAAGGTCACTTTGCTATTGAGTGCAGGTCCAAGAAGGTTTTAACGCATCTACTAAACCCTCATCCTTCTTCAGATATAAAGATGACAAATACCTGAAGGTTGAAGGAGAAGCATAAGAAGATGCAGAACTCTCAGTATAAAGGCAAAGGTCTTGTCGCTAAAGAACATGACTGGGTTGATTCGTCTGAAGAATCATCCTCTGACGAGGAAGATATGGCCTATGTTTGTCTAATGTCCAGTGTTGATCTTCTCTCTCATTGATTTGATGATAATCCCTTTTACCTATCACAAAGTATTATGTTTATATTCCAACAATCATCATTGAGTCTGTTAGTGATCGCTAAGACATGTATTGTAAATTCTACAGAAACAACGATACTTCAAAAAGACAAAACTCACATCAAGGAACCTTCCGTGAAAGTTGAAGACTGAGACTGAATATTAGTGACTAGCGCCTTCGTGATCTGAAGCGGCATTCAGTGATTACAACCTGGTCAACATATGTGTGAAGAATGAAGAGACCTTTAGTATTTTCCAGCATTCAGCGATCAACTGAAGCTGATTGTGCAAGATTATTTTTGTCTTGTCATTTCACACATAGAGGACAAACCCATACCCTTTCTAGAGTATAGTATGGTACGGATGGATGTCTGCTCATGAATAGGATGTCTGCTCATGAATTAGGCATGTGTACTATTCACTGTAGCAAAGGACAAGCTTTCCTCCAAAAGCTTGACACGTGTTCATACACTTCTGAATTGCATTTAATGCAATGGGTATAAATTGATGAGTGCAAGTTAGAATCCCTCTTCAATATTCTAAAAGTTCTTACCAAAGAAGAACATTTGTCCCTCTTTGTCTTTTAACAAATCTTTTCTATTTTCCTATGTATATCTGTGTGTAAGCTTAGATTGTTTTAAATAGGTTATCTTTACCTTGTCTATTTCCGTATACGATCTATAAATATCTGTATTGATCTTTCTCTATCAATATACAATTTTAAATCAGAAAGTTATTTGTGTTTGTATTCACCCCCTTCTACAAACTGTTTCTTTAAAACTCTTGTAGACCATACTGGGACCAACAAGTGGTATGAGAGCAGTGTTTTCTTCTCTTCTTGTTTAGTTATTTTTTTCGCATTTAATTATCTCTCTTTCTAAATAAATTTACTGCTTTCAAATGGCTTTACAAAACACGAGCACAAACTTTCACGATAATGGCTCCCTTGCCAAACCTCCCCGGTTTATCAGAGAAAACTTTAGTCTTTGGAAAAATCGATTGTCTCTCTTTTTGGAAGGTGTGGATCCTAAAATTCCACATTATATAGAAAATGGACCTGATGTTCCATATGCTATATCTCCGGCTCTTCCCGAAACAGCTACGACTGCCGTGATTTCTGCACGACATATTTCTAAGCTTCCTCATTAGTAAAGTGAAGAAGACAAGAAGAAGATAGCTATAGATACTCGTGCGAGATCTATAATAGTTATGTCTCTTCATGACATTCTTTGTGTTCAATATGAAGGTAACCTCTCAGGTACAAGAATCGAGGAAGATAAACTTAGTAAGACAATATGGAATCTTTCTATGTGAAAAGAATGAAAAGTTGTCTGAAGTACATCAAAGATTTAATTGTCTTCTTATAGATTTAAGTATAGTTGGTAGAGAATATTCTAACTCTGAAACTTTAACAAAGTTTCTAGAATGTTGACAAGAATCTTGGGATACATATGCCATGTGTCTCAATATGTCCAATGACATGTCCACTATCTTTTTCTTAGGACATTATGTGGGATACTTCTCAATCATGAGCAGCCTCAACAACTGAAGAGAAATCTAATCAATGATTCTAGATACATGAAAAGCTCTCCGCTAGCTTTGATCTTTGAAGATTCTTCAGTTGAACTCCCATCTTCTTCTTCTTCTTCTTCTTCTTCTTCTTTTTCTTCTTCTTCTTCTTCTTCAGTTCTTCCTTCTTATGTTTCTATAAGTGAGTTAGACACTACTAACCCTGAGGATTTGTCAAAGTCAGAGCTTGCAGACTTTGATGAATCACTGGTGCTTCTAACTAAGTCGTTTAGAATATTCGTCAAAAAAAGTAATTTTCGTAAAGGTCACTACTGGTGAAAAGCCAAAGTCATATACTGGTGACAAGGCCTCAGCGGTCTGCTATAATTGTCACCGTAAAGGTCACTTTGCAGGTGAGTGCAGGTCAAAGAAGGTTGTGATGCTATCTTCGAAAACCCCTTCCTCCTTTAGAACTAAAGATGACAAATACCTGAAGCTAAAAGAGAATTATAAGAAGATGAAGAGTTCCTAGCAAAAGGCCAAAGGTCTTATTGCTGAAGAGCATGACTAGGCTGATTCGTCTGATGAATCATCCTCTAATAAAGAAGACACGGCCTATATTTGCTCAATGACCAAGGATGTCAAGGAAGAAACTTCTGAGACATCAACTTGCCATGATCCCTCATCATCCTCTCCTGCTCAAGTATGTCTCCTGAATGAACCCTCTTCTTCTTCTACTTCTTCTTCTTCTTCTTCTTCTTCTTCTTCTTCTTCTTCTTCTTCTTCTTCTTCTTCTTCTTCTTCTTCTTCTTCTTCTTCTTCTTCTTCTTCATCTTCTTCTTTTTCTTCATCTAGCCTATTAGCATTAGATACGTTGACTGTGGACCTTTACAATGCCCTGAATGGCAAATTCAAAGCAGAAATGCTTAATCTTGATCTTCAAGAACAATTGAAGATTTGTTAGCTGACTAAGATCGAAGTAGATCTTACAGACTAGGTCAATGTAAACCAGACCATCACTGTTGAATGTGAACAGGCTATTGCTGAGCACGAGAACTCAGTGCTAAAAAGGCTATCATTGAAGGATGGTGCAAAGCCTTTGTCAAAGCCTTTGAGATCATTAATGCTCAGATCCCTACCAAGATAAAGATTGTATAGTTTTTTCCTACGATCAAGAAGATAGTGTAACTGACAGGTCCATGCTCAAGTTGGTACCTTTGTCTCTTCTATTCTTGACACTTCTTCCTCTCAGTCTTCTCTTTCTGAGAGTCATCTTGAAGGAACTCCATCAAGTTTTGGTCGCAAAGACAAATGTAAATCCATTTTCACAGCACCTCTTCATAAGATGGCTAACAAGTAACATAGATTTAAATCTATTCCTTCAGCTTGTGCACCTACTTCTTCCTCAGGGATCAAGATATCTAAATCCTCTCAGAAATTAAGTCTAAGATCAAGGTGAATGTTTCACCTAAGGACTCCAAATCCACTAAAGTTCCTCCTAGAACAAATGAGAAGGGAATCCTTGGAACTTGTCCCTCTTCTACTCTTGTACTTCCTAGTCCTAAGGCTAGCCTCAACTATAGGAAGTGTAGTTACTATGGTGAAACTACATATATTGCCAATAAGTGTCCTTCTGCCGCCAATGCTGCTTCCCCAGCCACGGGGAAGAAAGTAGCCAATGCTATGAAATCTACCAAGGCAAATCTACAACTAAGGTTGTTAAAACAACTAAAGTGAAGTAATCCACTAGAGCCTCTGCCTTAGGCTCAGGGAAGACAACAAATGACACTAAGTCTTCAATGTTAGGTGTTGTTGTTCCTCCTACCACTAAAGCCTGTTCGTAAGGATCAATGAAGAGACCTACTGAATTTATCTCTTTAGCGTCAGAAGTTGTTCTTAATTCCACTGAAGCCTGTTCTTCAGGGTTAGAAAAGCCTTTTGCTGACACTGGTTCTTCAGTTTTAGTAAATGTTGCCTCTAATGCTTGACCCAAATAGAATGCGTACCAAAGCATTTTTAAACTGTTTCCTCGTGCAAGAAGTCAAGGCATTTGGTATATCGATAGTGGATACTCAAGACATATGATTGGAGATAAATCCATACTCATAGACTACGAGGATGAAACAGGCCCTTTCATTACCTTTGGAGGAAACGAGAAAGGATATACCAAAGGCTTTGGTGTATTAACCAATGATGCAACCACATTCAGGCGTATTGCATATGTTAAAGGACTTAAACACAACCTACTCAGCATCAGTCATCTATGTGATAAAGATTTTATAGTAAAGTTCTCTAAGAATTCATGCTACGTCTATGACAAGGATGATAAGGTTGCTCTAACCGGTTCTAGTCTAGAGAATGTCTACATCATGAACATGGATTCTTCTCTCACTGAGAATAACTGTTTTCTCTCTAAAGCTTCGTGAGATATCAATTGGTTGTGGCACAAACGGCTTTCTAACCACAACTTCAAGACACTCAGCGAGTTGTCTAGAAATGATCTTGTCACTGGTCTTCCTCAACACACCTTTGCAAACGAATCTCTTTGCTGAGCATGTGAGAAAGGAAAACAAACAAGAGCTAGCTTCAGGGTCCAAGCAAATCTATTCAGTGACATCTCGACTTCAGCTATTGCACATAGATCTATTTGGTACAATGAACATGCAATCTATTGCTGGAAAGAAGTATACACTCGTCATTGTTGATGAATAATCTTGGTACACGTGGGTCTTCTTTCTCAGATCTAAAAGTGAAGCACCTGAACAAATAATTTCGTTCATCAAAAAGATAGAAGTACTTAATAATATTAAAGTACGATCTATTAGAAGTGACCATGGAATTGAATTTAAAAACAGAACTATGGATAACTTCGTTGAGGACAAAGGAATCTCTCACAACTTCTCTTCTGCGAGAAATCCTCAGCAAAATGGGGTCGCTGAAAGAAAAAATCGAACAATTATTGAGGCTTCTCAATCAATGCTTAGCGAATCTCATTTTTCCACTCATTTATGGGCTGAAGCTGTCCACACCGCTTGTTTCGCTCAAAACTAGTCGCTAATCATTAAGAGGTTCAAGAAGACATCTTATGAACTCTTCCATAGAAGAAAGCCCTCTCTCAGCTTTCTATATATCATTGGTTGCACGTGTTATATTCTCAACAACCATGATCAACTAGGAAAGTTCAATCCCAAAGTTGATGATAGAATCTTTCTTGGATATTCATCACCATACAAAGCCTTCAGATTATTCAACAAACGCCGACAAACAATAGAAGAAACTATTCATGTCACCTTTGACGAATCTCAATCAGCTAATTTTAAACCCATCGTTATTGATGACGAAGAATTAGAAAACAGAATTTTCTATCATGTTGGACAACCTGAAGCTTCCTTCAGCAATCCACCCAACGTTGAAGCCCCAGAAGTTGAAGTTGATCCACTTATCATTCCAGTCGCAACTAATCACCAAAGAGAATCTTCTTCAAAGATCGTTGCAGTGCCTATTAGTTGCGTTCCTCCTTCAACTTCAAACATTGATCAATCAGTGAATGAAATTCCCACAGTATCTGAACTTGTATCAGTCGCTGAATCTGATGCTCCTTTAGCAATTGTCCCTATTACGAAGAATCTGCAGCTGAAGCCTCATCTTCTGTTCCTAAAGATCAATGCTCAGATGATAATCCTATACCAACTCAATGATAGAAAAAGACCATCCTATTCATCAAATTTTTGGTGATCAAAGTGTAGGTGTTCAGACTTGTCGTGGTCTATGTAATATCTATCTCTTTGTCAACTTTCTTTCTTTAGTTGAACCCAAAAAAATCAATGATGATATCTCAGACCCTAGTTGGGTCATTGCAATGCAAGAGGAGCTCATTGAATTTGATAGGAACAAAGTCTGATACCTTGTCCCACGTCCATCTGACAAAACTATGATAGGCACTAAATGGGAATACCACAACAAGTTTGATGAAGAAGGTGTGGTAACCCGTAACATGGCTCGTCTTGTTGCTCACGGTTATAGACAAGAAGAAGGGATCAATTATGACGAAACCTTCACACTAGTTGCTAGACTCAAAGCTATTCTACTCTTCCTAGCCTTTGCTACCCACAAAGACATCAAAATCTACCTAATGGATGTAAATAGTGCTTTCTTAAATGGAAAACTCTAAGAGAAAGTTGATGTTGAAAAACCTCCAATATTTTATGACCAAAGTATCCAAACCATGTCAATCGTTCCGATAAAGCTCTTTATTGGTTAAAACAGGCTCTTCGTGCCCGGTACTTTACCCTTTCCTCGTTTCTTATCTCTGAGAAATTCGTCCGTGGAAAGATTGGCCAAACCTTATTTCTTAGGAAAGTTAAAGGTCATATCCTTGTAGTCCAATTATATGTCGATAATATTATTTTTGGCTCCATTAATTCCTCCTTATGTTTTTGGTTCGCTGATCGCATGAAGAAAGAATACCAGATGAGTATGATGGGAGAACTAACCTTCTTTTTAGGTCTCCAAATCAAGAAATCAGATAAAGGTATATTTATCAAACAGAGTAAGTATGTCCATGATATGCTGAAAAAGTTTGACCTCTCTAATAGCTCATCTATGAGAACTTCTATGGCTCCTCCACTTTCTCTCAAAAAGGTTCCAAATGGAAAGCATATAAACGTAACTGTTTGTAGAGGAATGATCGGCTCCCTGATGTATCTTACAGCTAGTCGACCAAATTTCATATATTCTACTCGCTTATGTGCACTATATCAAACTTAAACTAGGGAATCCCATCTGATTGTAGTAAAACATAATTTCAGATACCTGAAAGGAACTTCTAATTTGGGTCTCTGGTAACCTGAGGGTTCAGGTTTTGACTTAATAGGTTACTCGGATAGTGATTTTGTAGGTTGCAAAATTGATAGGAAATGCACTACTGGAGGCTGTCAGCTTCTAGGTGGAAAGTTGCTAAGCTGGACAACTAAAAAGCAAAACTCAGTGTCTACATCAACCGCTGAAGCTGAATACGTTGCTGCTAGAAACTGCTGTGCCCAAGTCCTTTGGATGAAAAACCTACTCAATGACTACGATATTCTGTTTTCAAAGATTCCTATCTATTGTGATAGCACTAGTGCTGTTACGATTGCAAACATCCATGTTCCTCACTCCAAGACCAAACATATTGAGATCAAATATCATTTTATTAGAGATCAAGTAATGAATGGTAATATTGAACTTCACTTTCTTCCCACTGATTACCAACTTGCCGACCTTTTCACAAAGCCTCTTGATGAGACAAGATTTAACATCTTGATCAGCGAACTTGGAATGCTAAACGCTGAAGATTAATTTCTTTCAGCTATACGCATCAATCAGTAAGTGTTAGGATTGAATTTTAGAGTATTATTGTATTCGTCTTGAAAGATATGTTTGTACTTGTAGAAAGTTTGACTTTGTGAGTCATGTGTTGACTTTGACTTGTGCTTTTCTATTTTGACCTATAAATAGGTCTTGTAAGTTTAGAATGTAAGTGTAGGAAGAGAGAGCTTATTGTAATACTACATAAAAATTGAGAGAGTTAGTGAAATAATACTATCTTGACTATTTGACCTTTTCTCTCAAGTGTTCTTGAAAGAAGATTACCATTGTTCTTGATGTTTATGAAGATTGATCAAAGTTATGGGACAAACAATTGGTATCAGAGCTTGATGCAGTGATTTCGATTGAAGATTTCATTAAAAAGCTGAAAATTTTCTAGAAAATTGCTTCTGTTCTTCATCTTCATATTTGTTTTGAAGTGTTCTTCAAGTTCTTTTTTCATATTTATCTACACAAATC
Source organism: Cynara cardunculus var. scolymus (assembly GCF_001531365.2). Taxonomy (NCBI): domain Eukaryota; kingdom Viridiplantae; phylum Streptophyta; class Magnoliopsida; order Asterales; family Asteraceae; genus Cynara; species Cynara cardunculus. Next base: position 42,628 of record NW_020201747.1, read on the forward strand.
TTTCATTTTTTGATGTTTGGATGTTAAAAATATGATCATTTTGTGTGTATTTGATTCGTGAATCTTTGTTATTCACAAGTTTTCATGATTTGATCATCCATTTTAAAGATCCGATGAGATTTGTGAAGTTTGAAAAGTTTTGTGTTCTTGAATAAATCTCATAAAAATCTAATTTTGATCCATATTCTGATGAAAAAGTTGTAAATTTTGTGTTTCTGATGAGTTTTAATCGGATTTTGTTTTACCAAATTTCAAAGACTTAGTCAAAATATTCATGTCACTCCTTGGAAGCTACTTTATTCGGATACATCATTATCGCACAACCCTTTAGTCGATTTCAAGACTCATTCGGACACCCTTTGTCTGGATTCAAGACTTAAGTCACTATGCAAGTCCATGCTCGGTCACCACATTGGCCGGATTTCATACTCTTCGGTCACTGGCTTGGAAGGATTCAAGACTTAGTCACTCAATAAGGCATCCAGATTTGTGTTTCTTGGACAAAAGCTTAGCCGAGATCAAGCTTCCTCACACAACAGGTTATTCGATTTCAACCATCCTCATCATTGACTCATCTGGATTCAAGCAATCCTCAATCTCCTGCCTGTCTGGATTAGACTCTACCTCGCACACACCTTGCATCCGTATTCAAGATCCTCGCACAACACCTTAGCCGAGATCAAGGCTACCTCGCACGTTTCCTTGTCCGGATTTGAAAGTTCTCAGACAACAGCTCACCCGGGTTACTTCCATTCTTGGTCAAAAACTTAGCCAAGTTCAAGATATTCTCGGATAACAGCTTCTCCAGATTTGATCTTCATCCTCCAACAATAGCCTTGTCCGGATTTCATAAACTTAATCATTTTTTTATCATTCCTCGGAAGCTGCCTGTCCGATTTGTCATCATCCTCGGTCGTAGGCTTGACCGAGCTTACCCTTTGTCCGGTTTCATTCACACTTGGCCAAAGTCAGTCATTTTGAATAGCCATCCCCGGAAACAGTCTTCGCCAATTTGAACATCCTCAAACACTGCCTTGTTTCATTAACCTCAAGTCACAATCTTACAACTCTTTTGTCCCAATTTCATTTTTCGTGTCCGAATTTCACCAAGTTACCTGAAACTTGAGCAGTTTTTAACTGTTTGGAATTGTGATTTATGTTTTTGACTGTGTTTTACTGATTTGTTCAAACTGAAGAGTTTTTTATTTTCTAAGAATTTTTGTGACTACTGATTTGATCTGGGTGATATTTTTGTGAGATAATTTTGAAAAGTGATTTCTATGATTGATTTCATTACTGCATAATTTTTTTTTATCAATCTTTGAATTTTTAAATGACATCATTCTTTGAGAAGGAAAATAAGGAGTTGGAAGATAAGATTTGTGAATTGGAGAAAAATCTGAATGAATATAAAGACAAATATGCGAATATGTTTTATGAAAATCATGATAACGAGGAATTTATTGAAGATTTACAACAGGAGCATAAAGCAACTAGAGAACGTATTGAAGAAGATTTAATGTATAAGATTAAAAATCTTGAGAAACCTTTAGATTCTGTAAGAAGAGAGTTAGATGAAGATTTGAAACTTTGGAGCAAATCAAATAAAGATATGTTTAATAAACTCCAAACAGTTCAAAATGAACTGCATGTTGAGAGGAACTCTCAAGGAAATTAGAATAAAGAGGTTGAGGAGCTAACTGAGAAATTACATGAAGATGAGAAGAAAGTTGTTAATGAAGGGAAATTACTGGAACAAGAGAAAGATCAGGTATTAGAAGCTGAGAAAAGATTTGATACTAAACGGATATCTTTTGAAAACAAGATTAATTCTTTGGAGCTGAATGCCCAAATGCTTTTAAATCAAAATTTTGATTTTGAACAACTTATCATCTTGGAACATGCCAAGTTTGATAAAGAGAAGAAAGACTTTAAAGAGGAATGTTTAAGCAAGAATCTTGAATTGTCTGACAACATTGAGCATAAGAAGAAAGCATTAGATGAAGAGAAGAGAGTGTTTGTTCTTGAAAAGAAAAACACTGCTAAGAAGAATGCAACAATTGACAAAGAACTTACAGAAAAGAAGAAAGGCTTGACATTGCTTCTGAGAATGAAAATGGAATCCAGATGAGGAAAGAAAGAAGTTTGAGAAAGATAGGAAACTATTTGAAAAGATAAAGAAAGAGTTAGAAGGTAAGTTTCTACAATCTTCAAAGAAATTGTCTGATCTAGAGACGGAACATGTAAACTGTATTGAACGTGAGAACTGAACTTAAAAAGAAATACGATTTAGTTGCTGATGAGAGAGACCAGTTACTGAAGAAAGTAAAAGATTTATCAAGTGGAAAAAGCTCAACTGGTTCTCAATATTAGTGTAAAACTAGCTTTTATGATTGTTCTAGTGTTAAATCTAACAGTTATTCAAGCAGCCCTAAATCAACTTTTTCTAAGAACAATTATCGTTCTTCAAACCAGTATTATGAAGGGTATGTGATTGGATCACCCAATTATTATTCAAAAGCTAAAAATGTTTTGGTTAATAAAGATGATTATGCTTTGTCTCATAAATCTGTTGTTACTAACCCTGTTCTTCCTTGCATTGTGAGATCCACTAGTGATCTGATCAATCTTAGCAAGAGAAGAATCATATGCTCAACATGTAGAACCACTGATTTTGTCAATAGGAAAAAGTACACCAGATGGTTTGAGGACAATAACAAATGGAATAGTTTTAACACGTATGACAACAACTGGTATGGATCTTATTGTTTATCTGATCATCCTGTTAAAAATGCTAAAAAGAAGACATCTAATAGAAATAGATGGTTTGGAATTTACAATATTCCCCAACCCAATACTAACCAAGTAGGACCCAAGTTCGTTTGGGTACCAAAATCTACTTGATCCGTTTTGCACGTGTGTCATTACTGTGCTGATAAGAAGATCATTTGTATGATGCACTTATGCAGGGGTAGTATGTATTCTGTCCGAAAGAGGATTTCTGAACAAAACGGTTCAAAATTCGAGCTGTAAGGAATATGACTTCTGAACAAATCAGTTCAGGACCCCAGCCAAAATGTTTTTATGTTTGAATTTTGAGCTAAAAGGAAATATTTTATGAGCATGTATTTCTTGAAATTTTACTGATAAAAGTTTTTGATAAATGTTTTTGGAAATTGAAATGATTTCTGAAACGAGAATCTTTTTTGAGCATGTATTTCTTGAGATTTTACTTGCGTAATTTCTCGTCGTACATAATTCTAATACTTGTTTCAGCTACTCTTCAAACTGTTATGTAACACGTCTTTTAAAAGAAATCATTTTCGGTGATAATACACTCGTTTGAAATCAAAGTTGTTTTCTTAATTTTTTTTACTTTGATTGATACATAATTCGTTTTTCTTTGACTATCTGAATCTGTAAATTTGTACTTACAGATCTTCATTCATTTCTCTCGCATATTCTGAATAATCTGCTTTTGTACATCACTCCTTGTTGATTGTACTTAAATGCTATGTTTTTCTTGATCAATTTTATCTGATCATTTGAGCTTATTTGAAATTATATTTTGATCAACTGTTTGAGATCAATTGAGTTTACATCGTTATATTTAGGAGAGACTGAATGCTTCATAGAAATACCTCAATGGAATGCCAGAACCGACAAACCTACCCATAAGGACATCCATATCTGATTGAGCTTAAATATAAAATAGGTTTGTGTGCAGAGCTTAAAATAGAAAATGAGAGGGGTAGTTGTTGTGAGCAAAAAGAATTGATGAGAGTTGTGTCAGGATTAAAAGATTAGAAGCATCATGTTCTAACCCCTAAAATCCAGGCAAACCATGAAATCTATTAGTTCTCACTTATTTCGAGACTAATATTAAAAAAGGCAAAGCCCATGCCAATTCTTGTCACAACCCTACCATCTACTCATTTATCTCTTAAAAGATAAGTGTTTCAATAACACTTGGGGTATGCATCTCACAATCTATCAAATTATCATTAGAAGAAAAGTGATATTAAACATGAAGGATATATGTCCCCCTTCAAGTCTTTTTGATAACATTTTTGTCTGATAAATGTATGTAGTCCACACGGTTTATCGTTTTGAGCCTAATCAGAAGCATTAGTTGCTTTATTTTTCTACACTACACAAATTTTACAATTTATATGTTATTTTTTTTGTAGCATTCATAAATATGGTTTTTATAAGCTATCGATGATTGAATGGAAGTCCTGGTGAGATGAACCTCAAAAAGTCTCATATATGAAGTACATTCGTTGTATTGAATATGTCTATTATATTCACAGGCCAATCTTTTATAAGATTGAAAGCAATTATATAAGTTGAAATTGGTTATTTTCCCATCTTCTTAATCTAAATAGATTGTACAAGTGGATTACAAAATATCTGCTTACAATTTTATGAATTGACGGCATACATTGAAAATATCATTCATTCTGATGTATGATGCAAATCCTTCTCATTTCATCATAAGGGGGAGTATTATATAACGAATGAAATAATCAATTCTGAAGATCTGGAATCGGCAAAAGACTCAACAACAATGTTTTAGGGGAGTTGAATGTGAAGATCTCATCTTAACAAGAGTTTACTCAGAGATTTCAAGAGAGGAGAATTTTATTTTGAAGTTCTTTGAAGATCATATCTTGAAGATTTTTTCTGAAGATTGTAGCTGTTACAGTTCTTCATTGCAAAAAGAGAAGATTGTGTTTGATCTACATTTAAGGGGGAGAATGTTTGAAAGTTTTTCTCAAAGGAAGATTCTTTGAAGAACATAAATAGAAGAATGTGAGAAGTTTAACTTGAAGATTTTAAAGACGTTTTAAAGTGCTTAAAGCATCAAAGTTTCAAAAGGGATTCAAAGAGTACAAATTCTTTCAAGCCTGAATCCAAAGGGGGAGAATGTTAGGATTGAATTTTAGAGTATTATTGTATGCATCTTGAAAGATATATTTGTATTGTAGAAAGTTTGACTTTGTAAGCCATGTGTTGATTTTGACTTGTGCTTTTCTAGTTTGACCTATACATAGGTCCTGTAAGTAAGTTTAGAATGTAAGTGTAGGAAGAGAGATCTTATTGTAATACTACGTAAAATTGAGAGAGTTAGTGAAATAATACTATCTTGACTTTTTGACTTTTTCTCTCAAGTGTTCTTGAATGAAGATTGCCATTGTTTATTATATTTATGAAGATTGATCAAAGTTATGGGACAAACAGTAAGTGAAATGATTCAGTGCTCTCATTCTATCACTAAACTCTTGAGTAAATATATATCTATTCTCTCTAAGATATCTACACTCAGTCTTCTTCTTTAAATTTTAAAACTATCGCTGAAGCTTTCTTCTTCGGTGATCAAAATGTTTTAAAATTTTGTTTCAGTGATTGTTTTTGTCACTGAACATTTTGAAGTAAGCATACATGTCTAAAATACTTATCTTATCTTAAAATCAAAGTGAAAGCCGAATCTTTCTTCATTCAGTGATTCAAATGTCTTTAAAAGATTGTTTTACTGTTTTCCTTATCACATACCCTTTTATGGAAATATGTCAAATAAGATATTTTCCTTTCTTAAATCAAAACCATCACTGAATCTTTTTTCTTCAATGATCAAATATTTTAAAAGTTCTTTTTATTCAGTGATTCTCTTATCACCCTTGCCTTTGAAAGGTGAACTTGAAGGAGTTCCATCAATAAGACTCTCGGTGAAAGAAGACTAAGAGGAAGAAGTGTTAGGAATGGAGGAGACAAAGGTACCATACTTGAGCATGGACCTGTCAATGACACTGTCTTCCTGATCATAGAAAAATCCTAGACCAATCTTTATCTTGGCAGGGATCTGAGCGTTAATGATCTCTAAGGCCTTGACAGAGGCTTTGCACCATCCTTCTATGGTAGCCTGCTCAGCCTTGAGCTCAACAATTGTTTCTGCTTAATGGCCAAATATGTCAAAGAAGAAGCTTCAGATACATCAACTTCTAATGATCCCTCATCATCCTTACCTACTCAGGTATGTCTCCTAAATGAACCCTCTTCTTCTTGCCAATCAGCGTTAGACACGCTGACGTTGGACCTTTACAATGCCTTGAATGGCAAGTCTAAAGCAGAAATGCTTAATCTTGATCTTCAAGAATAGTTGAAGATTTGTCATTCAAAGATCAAAGAACTGAATAAGTTTGAAGAAAATCTTAAGGTTTAGTCATTGTAAACCAAACCATCACTGTCGAACATGAACAGGCTATAGCTGAGCATGAGCAAGCAATTGCTGAACTAAAGTGTTGGGTTCAAGATTAGTGCTAAAATGTTGTATTCAAGTTTCTCCATTTACTTAGCTTTATTGTAATTAGTTTAGCTTTATTTTCCTTAGTATAAATAGTCTTTCCTTTGTAATTGTAATTACACATTGATTACATCATTAATCAGAGAAAATGTGATTTGACAGCAAAATAATTCTCTCTCTCTAATCTATCTTGAATTCATATTTGTTCTTGAGATTTGATGAAGATTTCTTCAAGATTCGTATGAAATCTGGACTTATCAATTGGTATCAGAGCAAGCTGCAGCAATTTGGATTTGAAGATATCCATCTTACACATTTTGCACGAATTTTTTAATATTTTCCGATCTGATTCTTCACTGTTCTTCACTGTTCTTGATATTTTTTTGACCGGATTGGTTTTTGTGCCAAAATTGTTCAATTTTTGAGTGTTATTGATAAAGATTTGTATCGCTAGTTTCGGTTTTGTATTTCAAACAACTTTGATTCATATCATTTTTCATTTTACACAAGTTTTAAGGCTGAAAATGTCGAAATTTGATTTTTAGCTTTCTGGAAAAAGTTCATAAAAAACTCATACTTTTTCATGTTTTGATCCATTTTTTTGGTAGAAAGTGTGAAATATTATGTTTTTGTTTGAATCTCTATCCGGTTAAGGCTTGTGCGGTTTAATCTCCGTGTGTTTTTGAGTTGTTTTGTTATAGGAAATACCGGACATCTCTTGGAAGGACTTCDTRWGCGSTTTAGCTAATCCGGCTAGTAAACCGGTGATAACTTGTGCGGATTAGTTGATAAACCGTGTAACACTTGAAAGGTTTAGTAAGCGGTTTAAAAGTATCCGGCTGGTAAGGACTTAGTAWCTTGAACGGATATTGACCGGTTTAACCAAATCCGTGTGGTAAGTGTGCGGTTTAGAATCCGCTTGGTAAGTCTTGAACTTTTGAGCGGTTTATTTCTA
>NW_020201748.1:0-1368 GCF_001531365.2 Cynara cardunculus var. scolymus
GACACAATATTTTTGTAGTCTAAGTGTTTGTGTGTTGTCCGGATTTCTAATCCGGTCAATCCGTTTTTAAAATTTTTTTCTAAGTCTTTTTGGTTTCATTTATTTTAGTTTATTTTTTTTAGGATAAATTTTTTTAAATTTCTTTTGTTTTGTATTTTTTTTCTCTGTGTGTGTTAATTTTTTTTAAATTCAATTTCACTGAAATAAAATGGGTACTAATATTTTAGAATTTGTATAGGTAAATGGCGGATCCTAGACATCAGTCTGACGAGGAATCTCATGTTCCCTCTGTCAGATCTGACAATATACCAGCCCATTTAACTACCCAACCCATTGCCTCCGAAACCCTTTTTCCTCAAATTCAATATCTCAATATCAAACTGAATAACCATAACTTCTCTTTCGATATGCCAGCCGAATACCCTATCATACCAGAAATCCTGAAAGGCCACCAAAATTCTTATGCCTTATCTGCCAACACACCAGTTCCTATGGTGTACCTACAACAGTTTTGGGGTACACTTACAGCTGAAAAGGACGGAGATACTATTTTTTTTCAAGGAGGGGTAGACGAATATGTCAGTCGTCTGGCATTAAAAAGATTAAGAAGAATACTTCGTCTTCCAGCTCCTGGATCTACTGGGTTTGAAGATTTTGTCTCAGATGAACAGTTATGCATCGATATCAAGAGACTAGGATATTCTGCCGTATTGAATAATCCTACTCAATTCAAGAGACGATTTCTACCTTCAATATGGCATCTGCTTTTCTCGATACTAAATCGATGCCTCACATGAAAAACCCAAGGAATCGATACCTATGGCAGTATATTTCTTAAATTCTTTCATGGCATAGTGTTTTCAAGACACTATGACTATGCATTTGTTATTTGGAATGAGTTACTTGAGCTGGTCAATGCTAAAAAGTTTCCGTCCAAGGCCAAAAAATTCGTGCCATTTCAGAGATTTTTGCAACTTTTCATAAAGGCCGTGATGAATGTCAACGAAGATATCCTGGCCAGAACAAATTCAGAAAAGGGCCAACATTTGTCATGACCAGAATTCGGCAGCATCAAGAAGTTGGAGATTTGGATTCAATTATGCCAGTTCCACCAGAATTGATTGCTCTAGCTGATCAGAATGCTCAGTGTGTCATAGACTATAGAAGAGTGATAGATCCCATAGTTCAACCATAACCGGTTGAACTTGCCCAAGGATCACCCCATGCCTCAACTGAGAGAGAAATAGAAGTAGAAGAGAGAGTTCAGGAACAAGGGGTACCTGAACAGGGAAGTGTACTGAGATAAAATGTAAGTGAGAGGGGTGAACAGGTGGGGGGAGCTTCTGATCAGCAACGGACTTTAACTGC
>NW_020201748.1:5330-9166 GCF_001531365.2 Cynara cardunculus var. scolymus
ATACCTAAGTATCCAACCAGGCCTGCTGTATGGAGGGGAGATCTTTAGATCTCTTTGGACCAACCTTACCGCGAGCTCGAAGTCCTTCTGGTTGTAATTTCTTACTTGTGCGTGCATGACCTCAAGCAGCCTTCTGAGTGATATTGAGTAGCTTGACCTCCTCTCCATGTAGATGTTGAGAATTTTGTGCATGTAGATAACATCAAACACACAGAGGTTGTGGAGGTCAGCGTCTATGAATGAATAAAGGTTGCCATCTTCCCTCCTTACTACATTCTGAGCATAAAGCACCTTCTTCTTTAGCATACTCCTTGGAGAAATTGTCTCTAGGGAAGTGATCATGTGCTCTGAGAAGACTTGCTCACGAGGCCTTGTGAGCTTAGAGAACTGGAACTTGGCGGCGGTGGCAGAAGGGATCCCTGTAAGCTCTGGATCATAGGGAGGCTCCGTGTCTGCTGCAGAGTACCTCCATACTTGAATTTCTTCTAAAGTAGTAACGAGCTCTGTTCGGACTTTTGGCATTGGAATCTTGCTCATTGATTCGAATATTTCAGAAACCCTTCCTACCTTGGCGGACTCTGGCACCTTGGCTTCCTCTTCTTCCAGAATTGGCCTCTGGGTTGACACCTCTGCAAGGATGGGTTTGACGGTTTCTTGTAGAGCGTCAAACGTACCCATGGACGTTTCTTGGACTTGTGGGAATTGTGATGAAGAGCCTTCTCCTGCTCTATGAGGGATGGGGCCTCTGTCCTTCTTTGCTAGAGCCTCTGCCAGAGATGCCTTTAAAGCTTCAAGGAGCGATGGGTCGTCTCTGTATTCCTCTTCATTTATTGCTTGTGGAGTCTCTGTGCTAGACGACGACCCCTTATGTGGTGACTCTATAGCTTTGCCTTTACATTTGCCTTTAGGCTCTTGTGCCTTGTCCTTGCCTTTAGAGAACAAGGCGGTTGTAGAGTCCACAATCTTGACGCCTCTGGCAGGAGTCTTCTTTGGCTTTCTTCTTAATTGCCTCATTTGCAACCTCAGAGGCGTGATTAATGTCGATCTCTGTCGACCATTTTAGTTTGGAGACGCTTCTGTAGATTTCACTTCTGAGGAGGTCACCCTCTTTCACGAGCTGTGATGTGCAGTCTCTGATCGCTATGTTGGAGGCTCGGGCCCCGTTGAGAAGACGGTCTGTATGCTTGCACACGAGATTACCCATAGCATCAATCTCTCTGCGGGTAGCTAGGTGATTGATGTTGGCCCTTGAGGACTTGGTATCAATACCGTATGTCACCGCAGAGGAAAACATCTGCTTGATTTCATCTTTGAGAGAGGAGTAATCCGTGTATCCCGCAGAGAATTGGGCGGCCATCTCTGACAGTTCTGACTTGAGCTTCTTGATGGCAAGAGGGGTTGAGAGAGTGCACTAAAGTCCTCTATAAGGTCTTCTTTCTGAAGGACAGAGCTCTGAAGGGTTGAAAGTGTAGACTTGAGTTYTGCTGTTGTTGAGCTCAACTCCTTCAGAGCCTCTGTTATTGGAGAAAGGCCTTCTRTCACCGTGCGGGAGATAAACAAGCTTTTCAACTCGTCTATCTTTTTGAATACTTCTATGGCAAAGGTTTGAAGCTCCCCCTTTGTCACATATGTATCCTGGGTACCTAAACCACCAACACATGGTGATTTAGTAGCCTCGGAGCGTGAGGCACCCTCAGCGACTTGTATAGTGTAGTATGCTCGGGGACTTCCACCAGATCTTCGAACTTCTCCCAGAGGAGAGCCTACTGGTGTTCTATAGATTTCGTGCCCTGTAGGTTCAGAGCCTATCATGGCAAAGTGATCTAGTGGAGACTTTGGGCATTCTAGACCCTCTGTCGCGGTGTGCCTCACATATGCATCTGAAGCAAATTCTGGGTGGTCACTCTTGTGTTAAGAGGCAACGAATGCCTCTGTGGGATGTGTCAAGTCCTTGGGCGAAGGGACTCTTGTAGTAAAACCTTCATCCTTTTGAGAGGATGGAGGAGTATTATGTGGTTGCCCGACTGTGCGTTCCACAGAGGACGAAAGAATGTCCTCTGCGTGGGTAGGCTGGGTTGGGATCAGCATGTGCGTGCCTTGTTCAATAGGGGATCCCTCTAGAACAGGGCCCCTAGAAGCGTGGGATGCATTGGGAGGTGGGTTGGGTTGTGTGCCTTTGGCATCTTGTTCTCCCTCACCTAGCTCCTCTTCCTCTTCCTCTTCGTCATCTAAGACAACCTCTGTCCCCAACTTGGATATGTCGATTGGCGTTCTGAACTCCTTTTGAATATTGACGAGAACATCCTGGATTTGTTCTGTTAGGGAAACATCTAGAACGACTTTGCGCAATCTTCTGCGCTTATGAGTGRTAGCCTCTGYCGGGCTCTCTTGTGCCACAGCCTCTGTGACCACAGGCTCTGTTGGTTGAGCCTTCTTGACTTTCTTCTTCTTAGGCTTTGGCAGAGGAACACTTGGGCCTTCTTCTTCTGCATGCCTCTTCTTCCCCTTCTTTTTCACAGAAGAGTTGGCACCCTTCTGTGTCTTCTTATGCTTCTTGAGTGGGGGACTTGGGATTCTAAGGACTGCCTCACTCGTCTTACCAGCCTCTGCAGGCTCCTCCGTACGTCCCTCAACCCTCATTTTTTCGATTTGCTCTCCTAGGGGGATTCCTATTCGTGGTGGGGTCTCAGGGACAGGTTCTGGTCGCCTGAATACACGTCTATAGGCCTTCCTATCTCCATGGCTAAGAAACCTGAGCATGGCTCTTGATAAAGGTCCAGGGCTTCTGTACCCTTGCTCATGCTCGGTTGGGTGGAATTCCTTGAACGGGTACAACCTTGCGTTTGGCACCACAGAGGGTAGCTTTTCTGCTATCTCATCTCCAAAGACTAGACCAAGGAACCATTGTAGAATGAGGTTGGGTTGGTTCATCTCTTCCTTGGCCTTCTTCTATGATTTGACCTTGGATTTTTCGCCCCTTTGACTCGCGCATTTCTTCTAGATGAGTCCAACCATGTCCTCGAAAATTAGTTGTGCTTAATCGAGTGGCAAGTTGAAGTAGATCCCGTAGACAATGGACATCATCGCGTGCGAGGTTTGTTCGTGACTTCCCACCTTCCCTGTCAAGCAGCAGTTGACGATAGAGAACAGGGTGTTCCGGATAGGGGGCAGTCCTATGTGCTTAAATTGAGTCCGCTTGACGATTGGGGTCGCATAGGAGTGGAATTCTAGGAATTGAATCAATTCCTCGTCAGTCGGGGTCGCAACAAATACATTCAGATTAAGATCCTCCAGTGTGGGTAAACGCAGGGCAGTTCTCAAATTGTTCACATTGAGTTCCAAAGAAACCAAGGATTTATTAATGGGGTGTGAGGCGTATCCAACGATGGTCAGTCTAGAATTGTCAAGAGTTGTTATGTAGGAACTTAGGAGAAATTGGGTTATGTATGGTTCGGGGGTTGGTTTGGTAGCAGATAGGGCAAAGAAAAGAGGATGATTCCGAAGAATTTCAAGTAAAGGATAGGTAAAATCAGGAAAACCTGTTTCAGATGGGAYGAAGAAGTAGTTGTTTGGCTTTTTGATGAGTACGACCTTCTCGTATCTGTTTTGGACGAATGAAAGTGCGTGGGAAGTCAGTGCTTGAGCTTGGGTCACTTCATTGTCGCTCGAAACATTGACGGATTGGTCAGATGCGGAAGAGGAAGATATTTTGCAGGTTTTTGCTTGATAAATTTCTAGTTGCAGGTTCGYCGRAGTATTTGAGAGTGGTAAAGGTTTTTGATTTGGGGGGAAAGAGGTATTTATAAGGAGGGATTTAAAATGAACCGTTTTATTGA
>NW_020201748.1:12558-14206 GCF_001531365.2 Cynara cardunculus var. scolymus
CACAGAGGTCCACATGAAGCATTTGCAGAGGCTTATCATAGGAAGGATCAGACTTGGATTTATGGGAAGACCTTTTGAGTTTACCCATTTCACAAGCTGAGCAAAGATGGTCCTTCTCAAATTTTATATTMGGTAGTCCCTTGACTAAACTCAGCTTAACCAGTTTGTCAAGAATATGAAAGTTTAGATGACAAAACCTGGTATGCCAGAGCCAAGCTTCTTCATTCTTTACAGAGGATACCAGACTGACTTCTTCTTTTCCTTCTAACGAATCAAAGCATAGAAGGTACAGGTCTCCTCTTCTGTTGCCTCTCATCACCTCTATCAAAGTATCTDCCTTGTACATGATGCAATGTTTGACCTTGAAAGGCACATCCAGACCATTGTTGCAAAGTTGGCTAACACTTATGAGGTTGTGTTTGAGTCCATCCACGTATGACACCTAGTTCATCTTTATCTTACCCTTCACTATCATCCTGTAGCCCTTTATCTTCCCCTTCTGGTTTCCACCAAAGGCTACAGAGCCTCCTTCTTGCTTTAAATAGGAAGATAAAAGCTCTAATGTACCAGTCATGTGCCTGAGCACCCTGAGTCAACAACCTAAGTAGACACATGCTGATGTTCCTGCAATCATACAACGTTTATTTTAGGTACCCACTTGCAATTGGGTCCTTTAGTATTAGATTGCTTAAGGTATGTCGTAACATCCTTTGATTTGGCCTTACTTTTCTTGGAAGAATTGCCAAGTTGTCTCTTATTCACCCTAGAGCTTTGACTCTTAGGGTGAGAGACAAAACATGAAGAGTGGTGAATGTGAGTGGATAGAGTATGCATGATATCGAAACATTTACAGAAAGAGACATCACAAGAAACATGCTWAAATTTTTCATTAAATTTCTCAACGAAGGGTATAGAGATTTTGTTTTTAGAGCCCTTCTTAGGTACGGGTCTCTCATTACAAGATTCTTTTCCTATTCTAGGCTTTGTTTTGAAATTTTTTTTAAAATCCTTCTGTATTGGTCCCTCCTTTGGTTTTCCTACACTCACTGAAACAGAAGCATTATTAGTCAGAGGCCATTTGTTCAATTGCTGCCAAGTATAGCTAGGCTTCTGTGTTGTAGAGACAGAGCGTTGAGAATTACTTTGTTTTCGAATTTCTTTCTTTCCTTTCTCAAGATCAATAGTAGTCTCTACAATTTGTGTAGGACTAACCTTGAGATATGAGGCATCTTCATGCTTAGACGTTGCTTTTCCAGAGAGCTCTGTGACAAAAACTTTTTTGAGAAGAAACTCATTTGCAGAAGGCTCTGTGATAAAATTTGGAAAGAATTCTAGAGCCTCTGCGGACAATTTTCGTTCAAGAGGTTGACCAAAAGATAGTTTTCTTGAGAATCTGGTTGACCAAACTTGAAAATTCCTATATGATCCTGTCTCTTAAACCTCCTTGGAATGGAATCCTTCTTTGMAGAAGGTGAGAAGGAATCAATATAGTCTTCATAGGTGATATTTTCCATTGACAAGCACGGTTTTGTGTCTGAATCAACCAACATTCTTCTCCTCTTGAAAATGGGCTTAGATTTAGAAATTTTTCTTTTCAAATTGTTTGAGGATCTAAAGGTATTCTCTAGAGTTTTGTTTGATTTGAAAC
>NW_020201748.1:17174-21194 GCF_001531365.2 Cynara cardunculus var. scolymus
GTAAGGAGGGCACTTGATTTGAAGAGGGTGATGGACGAAAAGGCTGCTGAATCTGAACGAATGAGTTCCAAAGAAAGATACTTATTGGTCAATGCCATAAATTTGCTCGAGGAGAAGATTCAGTACAGGAACGCTCTGAGAAAGTTAGAGAAAATCCTTGGACTGCGCAAAACGAAATTCACAAGGGTCCAAACTTGAATCCAAAGGGGGAGCATGTTGGGTTCAAGTTAGTGCTTTAATGTTGTATTCAAGTTTCTCCTTAGTGTAATTGTTTTGTAATAGTTTAGCCTTTACAATTTCCTAGTATAAATAGTGATTTCCTTGTAATTGTCATTAACAATCGTCATTAGCAGAATTATCAAGATTAGAGCTGTAATATTCTCTCTCTATCAACCTAATCGTCCTTTGTTCATATTCTTTCCATCTTTGATGTTCATCATGATTCTTGAAGATTGCTTAATGTTTGTATGACTTCTGGACTATCATGAAGTTTTTAGGCTTTTTATAATGATTACTGGTGATTCACATACTATTTCCTTTTTAGATTCGGAATCGAGAAAGTCTCTCGCTGATTTCTCAAAATCAAAATTWGCATGGATGTTTGTGGGAGGTGTGGGTTCAGAGGTTGATGCTTCAGAGTGATCTATTTGTGCTTCTATCGATTCTGATTTAGATGAACTTTCAGTTTTACTCGGATAGTTCATCGATTCATCAGCTGATGGTTTCTCGTTAGGATTCTTCTTTTCATCAATAGTACTTGCTGATGAAGTTGAATTGACACCCAGAGACTCTGGTTTGACCACAGGGTTTCCATCGGTCTCTGATTTGGAGGTGTCATTCCTTTCATCATAATTCTTACATGTACTGCTCTCGTACACCATATTTTCAAAATCCTGTCTTAAAACGACAGTTTTTCCATCGACTTTAACTCTTTTAAAATTTGCTTTTGGTTTCGGGATAAAGTCGGGTTTCTGAATGGATCCAAGTTTGAAAGTGGATTAAAGGGTGGGTTTATTTGATTCGATGAAGGAGTCCAATTCAATGAATCCAATCCCTTGAGTGTCCGTTTGACTGTTTAACTTTTCATAAACATCTTGGGCATCTTTGTAGTTCTTCATTAGAAGTTCATTGATTTGAAGCTTCTGGTGAAGGATCTCCCTTTCCTTTTGAAAGAAATCTTTAAGAGCAACTGAGTTTAGTCTCTCTGCCTCGGATTCTTTTAAGGCCTTAGTTTTCTTTTCTAAGTCCTTAATTATTCGTTTGTTTAGTTCAAGAAGTTTTTCTTCCTCTGGTTTCTTAAGTGTGGTGATGCGAGTCTTTTCCTTAGCAAGTTCGACTTTTTCTTCGGTTAGAAGATCAGTCTCTCTTTTGTAGAAACTTACTTCTTTTTCCGCTTTTAATCTTTCAGATTTTTCAAAATTTAATTTTTCTTTCAATTTAAAGAAATCCTCTGAAAGTTTTATCACCCTTAACTCTAGCTCAAATGGAGCAGAGTTGGCTTCATTGGTAATAGACTCACATACCTGATCATCGGAGTCGGAAGTGGATTCTGCAGTAGATGTGGCCATCAAACAGATGAGTGCTTTATCTTCTTCATTGGATGAAGAGTCGGATACCCAATTTTCTTTCTCAGCCATTAGGCTTCGCTCTCTTGAATTGTACTTGTACTTATTCTTGTAGTAATTGACATCCATTACTAATCGTCCTCTGCACTCTTTTGAAAAATGACCAATTTTCCTGGATCTGAAGCAGCGAAGGTCATTTTTCCATCCGTTTTTATCTACTTTCTTGTCCTCCCTTCTGTCCTCTCTCTCTTGTCTTTCTTCTCTTTTTTCTTCCCTCTGATAGAATTTCGATGGTTTCTTCTCATGGTATGACTGGTACTTCTCCTTGTTGAAGTCTCTTCGTTCATGGGATTTTTTGATGAACTTCTTTTAGACCTGTCTTGTAATTAAGGCGAGAGACTTAGCAAAGGCTTTGATATCATCATCTGATTCAGATGAGTCGTCTTCAGATTCCGATTCTACTATCATTGCATTCTTTCCTTTCTTCTTGTGATCTCTGGTGGGGGTCCTTGATACTTCCTTTTCATCAGCAACAAGA
Source organism: Cynara cardunculus var. scolymus (assembly GCF_001531365.2). Taxonomy (NCBI): domain Eukaryota; kingdom Viridiplantae; phylum Streptophyta; class Magnoliopsida; order Asterales; family Asteraceae; genus Cynara; species Cynara cardunculus. The sequence goes on from NW_020201748.1 coordinate 19,278, forward strand.
GCCAAAGGTCCACCGATGGATACTTTCTTCTTCATTATGTCCTTCTCTTGTGCTGCAAGCGTTCCATATACATCATGAAGTGACAAGCCGTCTAGGTCCTGATTTGCTTGAAGGGACATTGACAGCTGAGTCCATTCATCGCCAAGACTTTTTAGGAACAAAACATTGTTTTCTTCCTTTGTACTAGTGATATCATTTCGACAACATTGATTGATCAATGTGTTGAAACGATCGTAAGTCTTCTGTATTGGTTCATCAGGAGGAGCTTTGAACTTGGAATATTCATTGAGACATTATGCTCTACGATTCTTCTTTGTTCTAACTCCTCCTTCCGATTGACTCGCAAGTTCATCCCACAATTCCTTTGCTGTGGAGCATGCATCAAGGGATTGAAAAATTTCATTAGGAATGGCCATGATAATTAGTCGCTTGGCCTTCTTGTCAGTTTTCACACGCTAAATATCGTCTTCATCCTAGTTTTTTTCATCCTTGGGCATGTAATATGCAGGAATTTCTGCTGTGGTATTTGTTATTGGGACTCTTGGGACAAGAGTCTGTGGAACGTAAGTACCCTCCATTAAAGATCGCAGGAGGTTTCTGTCCATTCCTTCCAAGAAGTTTACCATTCTTATTCTCCATTGTGGGTACTCTTCTCGTTGAAGAGTTGGAGGTTTGGTGAGGGAACCAACACTATATGCGGAATTCCAATTGGCCATCAAGAATTTTGAAGAGAGAAAATTTACGTATTTGGTGAAGATATTTCGTGAAAAAACGTGAATTGAGAGATTTTAGATGATCGTTTGATTGGAAAAACAAACAATTGGCTCTGATACCAATTGTTGTTCCCAGATCTCTCAATAACACTAATAACCAAGTTAAAAATAACCAAATTATAAAGTTTTAATGAACAAAATGATGAACACTCAAGAACAGTGTATGAACATTCAAAGAACAATATGAAAATGTAAAAGCGACGTTGATTACAATAGGCCTAATCACCTATTTATACTGGCGATAAGAAGATAACTATCTAGTAAAACTATCTAGCCAATCTTCTCGGAAAGATAATGTTTATCTAAAGAATGGATAAGTTATTAATCAAGATAACCTTGAAATCCAGCTGTCGATTTGTTATCTCCAGCTGTCTTCTATGGGATGTTATTTCAACCTTATCTTCAAATCTTTATCGTATGCCTTTGGTTGAACTGCTGAAGAAAACTCTAAGTGTTGTTGACCAGGGGGGTGATGAAGATGCTTTTTCCATCGCATCTCTGGTTATGGAGATGCACTTTCCATCGCATCTCTGGTCAGTTCATCGACCCTTTGGATGTTCTTCAGACTTAGTCATTTTTCCATGAAGTCTTCCATCGGCCTTCTGGTTCTTCATCACTTGTTTGTCTTCATTACTTCATGCACAATACTTATGGGGTCTAACAATCTCCCCCTATGTCACACCCCGCTAAAGCGGAATCACGAGATGTAACAGGCAAGCAAGTCATAGCAACAGTTCATAAATAACACTATTTCAAGTTGTTCAAAATAAAATGATTCATGGACATAGCAGGAGTTAGAATTTACACAACGTTCACAATTACATCAAACACTTGACTTAATCAATCTTGGCTCAAGTATGCTCCCTTAAAAATCCAAACCACTTACTTAGAACCTGAAAAGCATGGAAATAAAAACGAGGTCAACTACAAAGAGTTAGTGAGTTCACGGGTTTTCACATGCATAAAACATTTTAATGCATAAACCAAGTAATAGCAAACTTATGCGAATTCTTTACACTTAATAAATGGAAATCTCACACGATGTAAAACTTGAGGCGCTACTAAGCCTTACCTGACCAATTTGCCCCATTAATTTTCGAACAACCAGAAGTAGCCCGTTCACTACTTAGGTCCCACAGTTCGA
>NW_020201748.1:21341-22482 GCF_001531365.2 Cynara cardunculus var. scolymus
CAAAATATAGCAACTCGACTAAGCAGTTCCTTAGCCCAAGAGGTTCCAAGTAAAGCATCGACTAAACAGTTCTTTAGTCACAAGTATCATAAAACATAAACATGCAAAGTTTGCTTAATCTCATGCCTTTCCCCCATAAAAATATATAAAAAACATAAAAAATGAGGCCGTGAGAACTCACAAGTTTGGCGAATATTCGTGTGTTTCCTCTAGGGACTTGCTATGCTTGCTCGAACTTCCTGACAAACCAACCAGCGCTATATTAACTTAATGGTTTCCTGCCTAAGGTAGATTCAAGTTGTTTTAAATGCAAAGCCATCAAGTGTTTTTATAAAATAAAGCCGATTTTAATTATTTATTAAAAAGGTACCTTCCAAAATCCAAATAATGACATCATTAAATGTCATCCCAAAACAAATGATGGCAGCCGCCAACTATCAGAATCAAGAGATTTTGAGTGGGTTTAACACTCTTTTCAATAATAATCTAAAACCTTGAGTCACACGCCTCCCTAAAACCGGTTGCATGCCCAAGAACGGCAGCATTGGTAGGGAGGGTCTCGAGCTCAATAATTTCAAGAACATAGATTTTTAACACAAAATCAATATCTCTAAATAAATTCCAGAAAAGGAAACAAAACTAATAAGAATTTTGATTCCAACAAGCTAACATGACGGGAAATCCTATTCAAAGATGCATGCAATATTCAATCATCCAAGAATATGATCGGACCTCACATGCAAGAACTCTCTTCTTCTTTCCTAGGGACTAAAGAATCTTGGGTCACAGATTATCATCCCATCGAAGACACATGCAGGTCTTTGATGAATAATCTCTCCTCTTTAAATCCCATAAATCTTACTCAAAGAATCGAGTAGGGAAAAGGATAACGTGTTTCAAACAACTAAAGAGAATAAACAGCTTTTTAAAACATACCTTTTCTTGGTCGAATGATACGAACAAATCTCAAGAGCAGCAGAAATCTTCGAGCTTTGCAAGGAGATGGAATCGGTTGGAAGGTGATGAATGATAGAGTGAGAGAAACGAAATGGCTGGAAATTTTGAAGAATGAAGAATTTTCAAAAGAGAATGGGGTATTTATATGGGGCTTCAAGAGAAGAAATGGGCTGACTCTAAAGGC
>NW_020201748.1:23677-35640 GCF_001531365.2 Cynara cardunculus var. scolymus
GGTTTGTCCATCTGTCTGAGGGTGATAAGAAGTGCTTAGGTCCAGACGAGTACCCATTCCTTGCTGAAGCGACTGCCAAAACCTTGACGTAAAACGGCTGTCTCTATCCGATAGAATGGAAGTAGGCACCCCATCGCTAGCGACGGTTTCGTTTATATAGATCTGAGCTAACTTCTCCATCTTATAGTCTTCTCGGATTGGCAAGAAATGAGCAGATTTTGTCAATCGATCTACAATCACCCAAATGGCATGATGCCCTTTTCTTGATCGGGGTAACTTAGTTATGAAGTCCATCGATATTTGCTCCCATTTCCATTGAGGAATTTCGGGCTGCTAGAGCAGACCTGAAGGTTTCTGGTGTTCGACCTTGACTATTGCATAAATTGAGCAATTACTTATATACAGTGCAATGTCTTTCTTCATTCTAGGCCACCAGTAATATGCTCTTAAGTCCTTATACATCTTGTCTGCTCCCGGGTGAATTGAATATTTTGATCGATGAGCTTCGTCCAAAATGGTTGGTCTAAGATTGCCAATCTTAGGTATCCAAACTCTATTTCCTAAATAATACGCTCCATCAGACTTCATCTGAAATTTGGACTCCAAACCATGCAGAGTTTCATTCTTCAAGTTCCCTTTCCTTAGAGTTTCTCTTTGGGCCTTCAAACTGGTATTCACCAAAACTCCCAAAGCTCTTACTCTTGATGGTTTTATTCCTCCCTTTCGGCTCAAAGCATCGGCCATAGCATTGGCTTTGTCTGGATGGTATTTGATCTCACAATCATAATCACTAAGCAATTCAACCCACCTTCTTTGCCTCATATTCAACATTTTCTGATTGAGGATGTGTTGAAGGCTTTTATGATCCGTGTAGATGGTGCATTTTGTGCCATAGAGATAGTGCCTCCAAATCTAAAGTGCAAATACTACTGCTCCCAATTCCAGGTTGTGAGTAGTATAGTTCTTTTCATGTACTTTCAGTTGTCCCCAGGCATAGGCAATGACCTTATCTTTCTGCATCAATACGCATCCTAACCCTTGATGCGATGCATCGCAAAAGACYAYGAAGTTATCCGAACCCTCTGGTAAGGATAAGATAGGTGCATTACACAGCTTCTGTTTGAGAGTCTCGAAGGCTTCTTCTTGCTTCTCTCCCCAAGTGAACTTCTTATTCTTTTGGGTTAAAGCTGTGAGTGGTTGTGCAATTTTCGAAAAATTTGCAATGAATCGCCGATAATAGCCTGCTAACCCAAGAAACTGCCGGATCTCTGTAGGGGTTCTAGGGGCTTCCCAATTCCTAATAGCCTCAATTTTGGTAGGATCCACCTGAATTCCTCTCTTGTTAACTACATGGCCCAAAAACTGAACTTCCTGTAACCAGAATTCACACTTGGAAAATTTTACATACAACTTCTCATTTCGGAGTACTTCCAAGATTACCCTCAGATGTCGCTCATGGTCTTCTCGGATTCCTGAATAAATTAATATGTCGTCTATGAAAACAATTACAAATTTATCCAGGTATAGCCTACAAACTCTATTCATCAGGTCCATGAAGATAGCTGGTGCATTGGTTAGCCCAAATGGCATAACCATAAATTCATAATGACCATACCGGGTCCTGAAGGCTGTCTTGGGAATGTCCTCTTCCCGAACCCTGACCAGGTGATACCCGGATTGCAAGTCAATCTTGGAAAAATAAGTTGCTCCTTAAAATTGATCAAACAGGTCATCGATTCTAGGGAGGGCGTATCTATTCTTAATGGTCAACTTATTGAGCTCCCGAAAATCAATGCACATTCGCATTGACCCATCTTTCTTCTTGACGAATAGTACCGGTGCTCCCCAGGGTGATTAACTTGGTCTGATGAATCCTTTGTCTAGAAGTTCCTGGAGTTGGGTCGACATCTCTTGCATTTCCGAGGGTGCTAAGCAGTATGGCGCCCTTGCTACTAGGGCAGCTCCAGGAATTAACTCGATACCGAACTCGACTTGTCTTTGTGGGGGCAGGCCTGGTAATTCCTCAACTTTATTTTCCTTGATTCTTCTGTCAATTACATAGGCCAGGTACGCAGTGTAATTCTTCCTCAAATACTTTTGCATCTTCATGCAGGATACCAGCTTAAACATTCGGTCTAGCTTATCTCCTTGGACCACAAGTGGCTTCATTCCCTCTTGAGGAATTCGAATAAGTTTTTATGAAAAAACGATTTCAGCTTGGTTTTTGGATAGCCAATCCATACCTACAATTACGTCGAAACTTCCTAGTTCGATCGGTATAAGGTCTATACTAAAGTCCTTATTGGCTAAGTTCAGAGTGCAATTCGAAATTACATTTCTAGCTTTGAGTTCCTGACCATTGGCAAACTCGACTACAAAGACCTCTTTCAGTTTCTGGGGCTTTAAGTTTATTTTCTGCTTAAAGTCTAGGGACACAAAGCTTCTGTCCGCCCCATAGTCAAATAAAATCGATGCAAATTCATTATTCAGAGAAAACGTACCTGAAACTACATTGGGACCCTCTCTAGCTTCCCTGGCTCCCAATTCAAATGCTCTGCCATGAGCCTGACTTCCAGAGTTGCCGGAACTAACCTGCCGGGTCTGATACATGTTTGTCCCTACTTTCCTTTTTGGGCAAACACTCCTTACGTGGTCTGGACTTCCATAGTCGTAACATAACCTCTTCCGGGAGTCCTTTGCCGTGTGACCCCCTAGATGACACCTTTGGCAGATGATGCAATTCCCTCGGTACGGAAATTTGCACTTATTGCATCTAACTGCATCATCCGGTCCTGCCACTTGCGTTTGAGCTCCAAAATTCCTTGTTACTCTTTTGCTTCTGTCGAATCTCCCTCCAATTCTTTGATCCCCATGTTCCTCCAGCTTTCGTTTTCCCTTGGCAAATCTTCCGCATCGCACAACATTATTAGTGAGCTTCGTGGCAATTTCTATTGCCTCTTGAAGAGTCTTTGGGTTGGCCGAGGTCATGTTTTCCTTAATTTCTGGAGATAATCCTCAAATGTACCTTTCTATTCGAACCTCTTCTGATGACACCAGATGTGGCACAAGGTTTGCCAATTCATGAAATCTTGTTGTGTACGCAGAGATATTGTCTCCTTTCATTTCCAGGTTCCACAACTCCATTTCCAATTTTTGGAGTTCACTCCTCGGACAGTATTCGTCCTTTAGCAACTTCTTAAACTCTTCCCAAGAAAGTCGGTTWGCCGCTTCTCGACCTCTGGTTTGAACTATAGTGTTCCACCAAGTTAGCGCCCTTCCTTGGAATAGGCATGCCGCATACTCGACCTTATTCCCTTTGGTGCACTTGCTAATGTGCAAAACGGACTCCATACTCTCGAGCCATGATAATAATCCTACCGTTCCTTTGGTTCCATTGAATTCCTTGGGGTTGCAAGCTCTGAAAGTCTTGTATGTACATTCCTGCAGAGGCCTAGGCTCATCAGAAGTTGGTTTCTTTGGGTGGCAAAGGCAGAGGAGGTGTTATGGTGTTAGGTGACAGTTTGTTGCAGCATTTGGAGACGGGTTGTGTTGTCTCGGGTTTGGGTTTTGTCACACCCCGCTAAGCGGAAACACGAGGTGTAACAGGTAAGCGTTTCACAACACCAGATATTAGATAACACCATTCAATTTACAAGATTTAAAATTTTAACATCCACAACCAAATTGGAGTTAGAATAATCTTTTACAAAAGTTACAAATAAATGAAATCGGTGTCATCACAAAAGTGCTTCAAAAACTTCCATTCTTACTTATTTTCCTGAAAAGCATGAAACATAAAATGACGTCAACTACAAAGAGTTGGTGAGTTCACGGGTTTACATATGCACAAAATATTTACATTGCATAAATCACTTCTTGCAAACTAATACATAAACTTGCACAAGATAAATGTAAATCTTTAACGATGTTTAAAACTTGAGACGCTACTGAGCCTTACCTGACCAATGTGCCTCATTATTTTACGAACTACCGTAAAGTGGCCCGCTCGCTCACTTAGGTACCACGGTCCGTATCAATACTACTTCAACGGTGGCCCGTTCGTACACATGAGTAGACTATTAAATATAGGTAATGTGCACCCGTTTTTGGGTGGGATTGTCAACACAATAGCGGCTATCCACAATTATCAAGACCCGGGAACGTGCCCGAGTTAACTAGTAGCATTTACGGAAGGGGACTTTTTAAAATATACTCTCAAGTACATTAATTTATCATTTATACATAGTGCAATAACAATTAATTTTTTATGATTTCAACAATTTTGACTAAAAAGTTCTTTAGTCCAATAGTTTTACAACTAAACAGTATAGTTTGCAGTCTTTCATGCTTTTCCCTCAATTTTAATAAACAAAACGGTAAAGGTGCGGCCGTGTATACCCACAAGTTTGCTAGTGAATATCCAAGAACTTGATGATGTTTGAAGCACTAAACGTCCGCCCTAACTTTCTTAAACAGTCTGAAATCCAATAATTAGATCACCTATCGGGTCTCGATAAAGATAAAGTCAAATTATATCATATGTAATGCCAATAAGTTTTTATGGATTAAAGTTGATACTTATTATTTGTTCTTAAAAATGGTCCAATATTTATGTATTTTAAGATCAAAGTCTTTTGCACAAAAAGTTACAACTTGGACAGAATGTAAATTCTGTTTCTGGAAATTTTGTCTCAAAAATCACTATCAAAAGAAACTTTCATAAGTCATTTTGTGTCCAAATTTTTGTACCACAAATGTTACTGTATTAGACAACTTCTGTCCAAATTCCACACATTTTGGAATTGTTTTAGTAATTCAAATGTCCAACTCATTTTCACATGTCAAAGCAATCTGGACAGATTGCATCCTGTCAAATCTGAGGTCAAATGGAAGGTCTAAACTTAACGTTTTTCAATGATTTCACTTGAGTTTAAACTTAACTCATTAATCCAACTTCTAGTTAAAGAATTACACATTTTTATTAGTTTTTGAGAGAGTTCTGTCACTTTGAACAGGCATGTACGTTTCTGTCCAGCAGCATCATTTTGCACCAGAGTTTTATGTCAAGCATTTAAATGATCAAAACTCAATATTTTTGAGTGAAACCAAAAACAATAGAACAACAACTCATCAAAGTACATTTTAAAAGAAAAATCAGAGCATTTGGACTTTTATTTTAGAAGATACAGACGACACAATTGCTAGTAAACAATCTGTCAGTTCCAAATTGCCACTTATAATGGTTAAATTCCACATGCAATGTGGTTTTACCCAATTTCCTTGAGTTCTAAGTTTGTAGATCATAGATTATCACTATTTTGAGAAAATTTTCTTGTCTTTGATTAATAATCTCCCATCTTAGATTCTCCAGAAAATTTGAGCTCAAAAAGAAGAAAGAAATGTGTAGAAAATGAGAAATAATGTTAAAAATATACAAAGACAATGTAACTAATCTTCAAGAATTATGAAATTTAAGGGTGTTTGAAGGGTCGATTCGGCAGGAATGGAAGAGGAAGAGTCTAGTGAGAGAAGAGAGTAATACAAATGAAGGTGAGAATGAGAGATTTCAAAAGAAGTGGGGTTTTTATATGTGGTCTAAATGAGAATAAAGGGGCCGGCCCTTTCAAGGCCCAATCCAACTCATATTTATTTATTTTTTTATTTTCTTCAAAAAAATAAAGCTCATTTAAATGTTAGAATAACTACAATTTGTCAGATACTAATAAAATTATCAGTATTAGATCAAAATTCCAAATTTTTGTAAAATTATTTGGACATTCAAATGAGACTTTTATATTTTTAATTTGGATTTTATAATATCAACTTTATTGTGTTTGGAGAATTTTTAATGTATTTGACATTACATAAGTTAACTTTATCAGTTATCTGTTGAAACATAGTTTTCTGAACTATAATTTGGGAACTAAGCCAGACGAATTCTAATCAACATGACTAGACCCTAATAAAATATAATTTTAAATATAGAAACCCTATAAAGATGCTAACCTGATGCTCCAAAAATGACGGATGTCACAGGTTTCGAGGGTTGCAAGGGACTGTCCAAGGGGGTAAGATCGATGGATGGAGTGTTTTCGATAATCCCTTGTATGATGAGTTTTAGGTCTTCCAATGATCATTGAATCGAGTCTACAAAGGCTTGGAACTCAGCCTTTGCGACCATATCAGCCACATGGGTAACCCCTACAGCAACGGATGCTGCAGGTTGAGCCTCAGCTCCGGAGGCACCTTCATTGTCTTGTGAAAATATAGGCCTTGAAGGAATTTCACCATGTCCTTGATAACCCTCTAGTAAGGAGCTATCTCTTGATGTTGTGATAGCTTCTTCTTCTTCCTCGGCTTTAGAGGCCGGGTAAGAGAAGTACGTGTGTTTCTCCTTCGCTAGATTAAGTATCGAAGGGGTTTGTTATGCACGAATAGGAGATCGCTCTGAACGATGTTGAGGATCAGCAATGCTAGAAGCAACACATGCTTCTGGGTGTGTGAAGGGTGGTGGCGAGCCATGATGCCAAATGGCTCTTATTTCTTCATCGTCCCTCTGTTGGGAGAGGGGCGATGGATGGTGAGGTTCTTCAGCTTCATCATCTCCAGAGGCCCGAAGAATGGCCTCTGGATGGCTGGCTGGGTGAGGGATTGGACTAGGTGGTCCATGTTCAATACCCCTTTGGCCATGATCGCAAGGGGTAGTGGTGGTGGTTGCCCTTTGGGTAGTGGGGATGAGAATTGTATGTGAAGGGTCGGGGGATGCACGAGGAGTGTCATCATCATCATCATCTTCATCATCTGATGAAGACGACCCATGTGCTCCCTCATTGGTGTCTGGGGACAGCTCTAAGTGCTCTGGGGTAGTTGCCTTGGTTCTTGGGATAGCGGAGAGCGTTCATACTTCTGCCTTATCTCAGACGTCTCTGGTATGATGCTGAGCATGGTGCGCGAGAATTTCCTCTCCGTTGCGTAGCCTTCCTTAAAGATCATTGGTCGATGACCGTTCATCAGAAACTGCAGAGTGTATGGTTCATCGGCCGGTAGATCGTGTCTCATTATTGCGTCTTTGATGAAAAGAGCAAGGAACCATGGAAAGAGAACGGAGGTTAATGGCTTTTCTGTGGCCTTGAGCTTACATTTCTTGACTACCGCTTCATGGATCTCGTTGTAGATGAGGAAAGCCTAGTCCCGCGGTAGGTTGAAGAAGAGGTTGAACATAATTGTCATTGTGTTAATGTTTCCTTGATCCATCGACCCCAGTTTGCATGTGAGGGCTCTGTTCAATATGGAAAAGAACATGTTCCACATTGGAGGCAAGAAATGCCTCCTGAAGTCAGAGGCATTGCGTAGGTCAAAATTGTAACCTAGCATTCTAATGAAGCGAAGGATATCGGAACTTGTGGATGGCTTGGCATAATGGTCAATGCCGAGTTCTTGGCGAGTTGGGATGCAAAGGACTTTAGAGACCTTTGCCCGAGAGATCTTGACGGAGCAAACCATATCGTTTAGGGCGTCTATGTCCCCCATGATTCCACGACTTTGAGGGAAGAATTCACAAGATTGCTAGTATTGTTGGACGTACTTGAGAGGTACGCCATTGTCAGTTAAGGTCAAGGCTGGTTGTAGAATACAGTTTTGGAAAAACTTGATCATGATTGCAAACTTGTCTTCAAATAGGTTGGTTCGAAGGTCGATCGCGAGGTTGTTTGGCTTGATGGGGAGGAATACCAGTGCACGGTTGTCAGCACCGGTTGATTGCACTTGGCGTTGTTGTTTGATTCGTGGGAGGCAAAAGACTTTCGGATATCTAAAAGAAAATAGGACAACTTTAAAACATACCTTTTCTTGACAGGTTGATACGATCGAGTCTTAAGAACAGCAAAAGTCTTGAGTTTTGCAATGAGGTTTAGAATCGGTTGGAAGGTGATGGAGTTAGAGAGGGAGAGAGAGAACGGAATAGCTGGAGTTTTGGAGAATGAAGAATTTTCGAAAGGAAAGGGGTATTTATATGGGGCTTCTAGAGAAGGAATGGGCTGGCCTATAAAGGCCCAAGCCCAAGATGCTTTTATTTTCTAAATACTAGAGCCCAATAATTTTAAATAAACAAAACAATTTGACAAAATATTTTAAAACTCCACTCTTTTAAATTAATTGGCAGCTTAATATAAAAAGATTGGACTTGAATATCAACTTTATTTTTATGAAACATTTCAAGACTATTTGGCATTACAAAAACTAACTTGGTTAGTTACCCGCCGAAACATGATCTAACAAACTAATCTTGGTAGATAAGCAAGATGATCTCAGATCATCGAGGCTAAATCCTAGAAAGGCTTAGTTTTCAATAAAGATCCTAAAATAAGGTACTAACCTGAAATCCCAAAAATGCAGAATTGTCACAGTCTCCCAAAGCCAGAAAAATTTCATCCCGAAATTTAATCGTCAAAATTCAAATCATGGTTTTGCATTTTGAGAACAGTTGGGGATACTTGCTTTTCATGAATTCTTCCCTTTCCCACGTGTACTCCGATCCATGCCTCGAGTTCCAATGAACTTTTACTATGGGGATCCTGCTACGCCTCAACTACTTAACTTCTCTATCCATGATCTCTATGGGTTTTTCAACATAATGCAGTTGGTCGTTAACTTGCATGTCTTCCAGTGGCATCACTAGAGTTTCATCTGATAAGCATCTTTTAAGATTCGATACATGGAATGTATTATGGATAGCGCTTAATTCCGAGGGCAAATTTAGCTTGTATGCCACTGGCCCAATCCTTTCTGCTATTTCGAAGGGACCAATATAACGAGGACCCAACTTGCCTCACTTTCCAAAACACATCACTCCTTTCCACGGTGAGACCTTTAGAAAAACTTTATCACATTTTTTGGAACTCTAATGGTCTCCTCCGATTGTCGGCATAGCTTTTCTGACGATCCCTTGCAGCCCTGAGTCGATTTCTGATTACCATAATCTTATCGGTAGTTTCTTGGATAACGTCAGGTCTAGTTAGTTACCTATCGCCAATTTTTGACCAACACAGTGGAGATCTGTACTTGCGCCCATACAAATCTTCATAAGGCGCACACTGGATGCTGGTATGGTAGCTGTTGTTGTAGGCAAATTCCATTAACGGAAGATGCGTGTCCCATCTTCCACCAAAATCTATAACACAGGCGTGCAACGTGTCTTCTAGGGTCTGGATAGTTCTTTTGGTTTGTCCATCAGTCTGGGGGTGATAAGAAGTGCTTAGGTCTAGACGAGTACCCATCCCTTGCTGAAGCGACTGCCAAAACCTTGACGTAAAACGGCTGTCCCTATCCGATAGAATGGAAACAGGCACCCCATGCCTAGCGACGATTTCGTTTATATATATCTGAGCTAACTTCTCCATCTTATAATGTTCTCGGATTGGAAAGAAATGAGCAGATTTTGTCAATCGATCTACAATCACCCAGATAGCATCATGCCCTTTTCCTAATCGAGGTAACTTAGTTATGAACTCCATCGATATATGTTCTCATTTCCATTGAGGAATTTCGGGCTATTGGAGCAGACCAGAAGGTTTCTGGTGTTCAGCCTTGACTATTGCACAAGTTAAGCACTTATTTACATATAGTACAATGTCTTTCTTCATTCTAGGCCACCAATAATGAGCTCATAAATCCCTATACATCTTATCTGCTCCCGGGTGAATCGAGTATTTTGATCGATGGGCTTCATCCAAAATGATTGATCTAAGGTTGCCAATCTTAGGTATCCAAACTGTATTTCCTAAATAATACACCCCGTCAGCCCTTATCTGAAATTTGGACTCTATGCCGTGCAGAATCTCATTCTTCAAATTTTGCTTCCTCAAAGCTTCCTTTTGATCCTCTAAGATTCGGGCCTTTAAACTGGTATTCACCATGGCTCCCAAAGCTCGCACCCTCGATGGTTTTACTCCCCCCTTTCGGCTCAAAGCATCGACTACAACATTGGCTTTGCCTGGATGGTATTTGATCTAACAATCATAATCACTAAGCAATTCAACCCATCTTCTTTGCCTCATATTCAGCATTTTCTAATCGACGATGTGTTGAAGGCTTTTATGATCAGTGTAAATGGTGCATTTGGTGTCGTAGAGATAATGCCTCCATATCTTAAGTGCAAATACTACTGCTCCCAACTCGAAGTCGTGCGTAGTATAATTATTCTCATGCACTTTAAGTTGTCTCGAGGCATATGCAATGACCTTATCTTTTTGCATCAATACGCATCCTAAACCTTGATGCGATGCGTCACAAAAGACCACGAAGTTTTACGAACCCTCCGGTAAGGATAAGATAGGTGCATTGCATAGTTTCTGCTTGAGAGTCTCGAATGCTTCTTCTTGTTTCTCACCCAAAATGAACTTCTTGTCCTTTTGGGTTAAGGCTGTGAGTGGCTGTGCAATTTTCGAAAAATTTGCAATGAATCGCCGATAATAGTCTGCTAACCCAAGGAACTGGCGGATTTCTGTAGGGGTTCTTGGGGCTTCCCAATTTCTAATAGCCTCAATCTTGGCGGGGTCTACTTGAATTCCCTTTTCATTAACTACATGGCCCAGGAACTGAACTTCCTATAACCAGAATTCACACTTGGAAAATTTAGCATACAACTTCTCATTTCGGAGTACTTCAAAAATTACCCTCAGATGTCGCTCATGGTACTCTCGGCTTCTTGAATAAATTAGTATATCGTTTATGAAGACGATTACAAATTTATCCAGGTACGGTCTACAAACTCTATTCATCAGATCCATGAAGACAGCTGGTGCATTGGTTAGCCCGAATGGTATAACCATAAATTCATAATGGCCGTACCGGGTCCTGAAGGCTGTTTTGGGAATGTCCTCTTCCCGAATCCTCACTTGTTGGTACCCGGATCGCAGATCAATCTTGAAAAAATAAACTGCCCCATGTAGTTGATCAAACAGGTCATCGAACCTAGAGAGAGGGTATCTATTCTTGACGGTCAACTTATTGAGCTCCCTATAATCAATGCACATTCGCATTGACCCATCTTTCTTTTTGACGAATAGTACTGGTGCACCCCAAGGTGAGTAACTTGGTCTTATGAATCCTCTGTCTAGCAGCTCCTGATGTTGGTCGACATCTCTTGCATTTTCGATGGTGCCAAGCGGTATGGTGCCCTGGCCACTGGGGCAGCTCCAGGAATTAAGTCGATACCGAACTCGACTTGTCTTTGTGGGGGCAGACCTGGTAAATCTTTGGGGAAAACATCGGAAAAATCTCGAACTACAGGTAAGTCCTCAATCCTATTCTCCTCGATCCTTCCGTCAATCACATGGGCCAGGTACGCAGTGTAATTCTTCTTCAGATACTTCTGCATCTTCATGCAGGATACCAGCTTAACCATTCGATCTAACCTATCTCCCTGGATCACAATTGGTTCCATTCCCTCGTGAGGAATTCAGATAAGCTTTTCTGAACAAACAATCTCGGCTTGGTTTTTGGATAGCCAGTCCATACCTATAATTACGTCGAAACTTCCTAGTTCGATCGGTATAAGGTCTATTCTAAAGTCCTTATTGGCTAAGTTCAGAGTGCAATTCAAAATTAGATTTCTAGCTTTGAGTTCTTGACCATTGGCAAACTCGATTACAAAGGCCTCTTTCAGTTTCTGGGGCTTTAAGTTAATTCTCTGTTTAAAGTTTAGTGACGCAAAACTTCTGTCCGCCCCAGAGTCAAATAAAACCGATGCAAATTCACTATTCAGAGGAAACGTATCTGAAACTATGTTGGGATCCTCTCTCGCTTCCCTGGCTCCCAATTCAAATGCTCTGCCTCGAGCCTGACTTCCTGGGTTCCCTGAACTGTCCTGTCGGATCTGGTTTGCATTTGCCCCTGCTTTCCTTTTTGGGCAAACATTCCTTATATGGTCTGGACTTCCACAATCGAAACATAGACGCTTCCAG
>NW_020201748.1:35765-37568 GCF_001531365.2 Cynara cardunculus var. scolymus
GCCTCCTGAAGAGTCTTTGGGTTGGCCGAGGTTATGTTTCCCCTAATTTCTGCCGATAATCCCCAAATATACCTTTCTATTCGAACTTCCTCTGGTGTCACACGATGCGGCATCAGGTTTGCCAATTCATGAAATCTCGTTGTGTATGCAGAAATATTGTCTCCCTTCATTTCGAGGTTCAATAATTCCATTTCCAACTTTTGGAGTGCACTCCTCGGGCTGTATTCGTCCTTTAGCAATTTCTTAAATTCTTCCCAGGAGAATTGGTTAGCCGCTTCTCGGCCTCTGGTTTGTACTAAAGTGTTCCACCAAGTGAGCGCCCTTCCTTGTAATAGGCATGCCGCATACTCTACCTTATTTCCTTCGGTACATTTGCTAATGTGAAGAATGGACTCCATGCTCTCGAGACATGATAGTAATCTTACTGCTCCTTTGGTTCCATTGAATTCTTTGGGGTTGCAAGCTCTGAAAGTCTTGTAAGTGCATTACCGCGGAGGCCTAGACTCAGAGTTTGAGGGTTGGTTGGCATTCAGACCAGCAGCCACTTGGCTAACTATATTGGGAAGTGCGGCAATAAGTTCATCTGTCACGAGATGTGCTATATCGGGGTTCTCCCTTCTTGGCGGCATTTCCTTGGATCCTAGTTAGAATGGATTTCATAAGTTTAATGGCAAAGCAAGTGTTATAGCTTCCCATATATTTCTATGGTACCCAAAAGTGTTTTTCGCATGGAGGATGATCAGGCATTACCAAAACCAAAATAGAGTAAACTCATTAGGACAATAAATTGACATAATGAGCATTCTTCAAAAGGTGTTCATGCATTGATATTTGATGGCAAGTACAAAACAGGGTCTTCTAGTAACGGAACAAAAAAGTGAGTATCCTACTCTTAATTTTCCTTCTAGAACAACATCCACCCTATGGCTATTCCCAATGCCAGCATCATCATTCCACAAACCACCAACCATTTATACAACCTCCTAATATCCCGCCTGGCGGCAATAGTAGTCTCTCTATTCCTTATTATGCTCTGGTGGAGTGCTTCTATCACATCGGACAGGTTGTTGAGGATGTGATGATGATATCCTAGCCGAGTCTGATGTACTTGCGTGTCAGCTGCAATCCTCCTTACCTACTCTCTTTCTGTTGGGTTCATCCCTTGAGGGTGAGACGCAGGTATCCTGGTCACGATTTGAGTCATTCTACTCCCTACATTGGGTCGGGATGACTCCCCTACCACCCTATGAGAGTTCTCGAACGTCACCCGCTACGGTAGTGGGACACTATTTCTGGGCGTGACTCTGATTCTTGGCCATGATGGGTTCATGGCGGAACATCAGGTACCGACTCCGTTGGGGGTAGGTAAGATACTTGGGGCGTGGCCGCTGCGTCACTTGATGCTGTGTCTTGCATGTACGGGTCAATTTCTTCGTTGCGGGTTGAGTTCCTTCCAGAGCGACCAACTACATAACTGGATTCATCAGCGTAGTATTCACTCGGATCAGAAGACATCGTAGAGATCTGTGACATTAACAATCTTAGTTACCAAAGTGCATCCTCTAGCAAGAACTTAGTGATAGAATAGAAGTTTCTAAACAAAACTAAGTCATGACAATCATGCTGGATCCTCTGGACAACACCTCTGGTTACACTACTAGAGCTTCTAGTCGTTAGACCAGAGCTTCTGGCTGTACTAAAGTCCTTAAAGAAGGATTTCTTATCCATCGATTTTCTGACAATCCAATGGAATTCTATTTTTATCAACCGCTGGCTTTAATCTTCATACTTGGAATACTTATA
>NW_020201748.1:37678-39429 GCF_001531365.2 Cynara cardunculus var. scolymus
AATATCTATACTTAGAGAAATTCTAAGTATCCCTTCCATCGATCCTCTGGTTCTTCTACTCGCCTTTACCAGAGCTTCTGGTTGCGAGGCCACAACCTCTGTTGCATTATCTATAGAGGAAATCTAAGTAATCCATCCATCGGTCCTCTGGTCCTTCTACTCATCTTTACTAGAGCTTCTGGTTGCGAGACCAGAGCCTCTGTGGCATCCTCTATACTTAGAGAGATTCTAAGCAATCCGTCCATCGGTCCTCTGATTCTTCTACTCGTCTTTACTAGAGCTTCTGGTTGCGAGACCAGAGCCTCTGTGGCATCCTCTATACTTAGAGAAATTCTAAGTAATCCGTCCATCGGTCCTCTGGTTCTTCATGGCACTTAGCGAAAATTAAGAAGTCTACTTTCCTGCACCTCTGGTCTTCTTGACCAGCGCCTCTGGTCCAACAAGGACACTTAGCGAAAATCGGACATTCTATCTTCCATCGCCTCTGCTCTTCTTGACCAGCGCCTCTGGTCCTACACGGACACTTAGCAAAAATCGAGCATTCTAATTTCCTTCGCCTCTGGTCCTTTTGACCAACGCCACTAGTCCTAGGAAATGGATATTCATAAAAGTGCAACAAGACTTATGCTTTTCATAATCATTTCATTTGTTGGAGCATACCTCTGTTTAGATCGATTAAGTTCCTCCCATTACACATAAATTAAGCACAGGTGATCAGGCTTTACTTAATCGATGTGTAACAATAAGACCCGCTTTAAAACACATGAGTTCAGATTTCATTATTTGGAATTTTTTTGGTTATAGTCGATGGTTTTTAAAGAAAACCAGCGTTCTCTATAACTGAGGCTCTGATACCAAATCTGTCACACCCCGCTAAAGCGGAAACACGAGATGTAACAGGCAAGCGAGTCATAGCAACAATTTATAAATAACACTAATCCAAGTTGCTCAAAAACAAAACAATTCATCGACATAACAGAAATTAGAACTTTACAAGACGTTCACGAAATACTTCAAAATCTGACTTAATCGATCCTGACTCGAGTATGCTCCCAAAAATCCAAACAACTTTACTTAGAACCTGAAAAGCATGGAATAAACAAAGTCAACTACAAAGAGTTGGTGAGTTCATGGATTTTCACATGAATAAAACATTTCAGGGCATAAACCAAGTAGTAGCAAACTTATGCGAATTCTTTGCACTTAAAAAATGTAAATCTCTCACGATGTAAAACTTGAGACGCTACTGAGCCTTACCTGACCAATTTGCCCCATTAATTATCGAACAACCAGAAGTAGCCCGTTCACTACTTAGGTACCACAGTTCGATAGAGTACTAATTCAGCGGTGGTCCAAATTCCACATGATTAGACTAGAAAACATAGGTAATTGTGCACCCCTTTCTAGGTGGGACTGTCAACACAATAGCGGCTATCCACAATACCACGGCCCAGAGATGTACCCGAGGTAACAAGTAGCGTTTACGGACGGGGACTTTTATTTGGAAACATAGACACCCAAGCACATCAATTTAGCATTTATTCTAAGTGCAACAACAGTTATCAAAACAAAACATAATAACTCGACTAAGCAGTTCCTTATTCCAGAGGTTTCAACAGAGCTTGACTAAGCAGTTCCTTAGTCCAAAAGTTTTGAGCAAAGCATCGACTAAACAGTTCTTTAGTCCCAAAATTTCATATAACATAAACATGCAAAGTTTGCTCAATCTCATGCTTTTCCCCCATAAAATA
>NW_020201748.1:39754-49281 GCF_001531365.2 Cynara cardunculus var. scolymus
AATCAAACTCAAAATCAAGAGATTTTGAGTGGGTTTAACACTCTTTTCAAAAATTCTACAACCTTGAGTCACACGCCTCCCAAACCGGTTGCATGCCCAAGAATGGYAGCAATGATGGGGTGGGGTCTCAAGTTCAACATTATCAAGAATCAAAACTCTAACACGAAATCATCATGTTTAAATAAATTCCAGAAAATAAACAAAACAAATAAGATTCTAATTTCAACGAGATTTCAAGAAGAGACATCCGATTTAAAGATGCATGCAGATTCTATCGTCCGAAAATATGATCGGACCTCACATGCAAGGATTTTCTCCTTCTTTCTTAGAGATTAAAGAACATGGGTCATTGATTATTATCCCAATGAAGACACATGCAGGTCTTGGATGAATAATCTCTCCTCTTCAAATCTCAAAATTTTACTTAAAGATTTAAATAGAGAGAAGGATAAAGACTTTCAGATATATAAAAGAAAATAGGACAACTTTAAAACATACCTTTTCTTGACAGGTTGATACGATCGAGTCTCAAGAACAACAAAAGTCTTGAGTTTTGCAAGGAGGTTTAGAATCGGTTGGAAAGTGATGGAGTTAGAGAGAGAGAGAGAGAGAGAGAGAGAACGGAATAGCTGGAGTTTTGGAGAATGAAGAAATTTTCAAAAGGAAAGGGGTATTTATATGGGGTTTCTAGAGAAGGAATGGGCTGGCCTATAAAGGCCCAAGCCCAAGATGCTTTTATTTTCTAAATACTAGACCCCAATAATCTTAAATAAACAAAATAATTTCACAAAAATTTTAAAACTCCACTCTTTTAAATTAATTGACAGCTTAATATAAAAAAATTGGACTTGAATATCAACTTTATTTTTATGAAACATTTCAAGACTATTTGGCATTGCATAAACTAACTTGGTTAGCTACCCGTCGAAACATGATCTAACAAACTAATCTTGGGAGATAAGCAAGATGATCTCAGATCATCGAGGTTAAATCCTATAAATGCTTAGTTTTCAATAAAGATCCTAAAATAAGGTACTAACCTGAAATCTCAAAAATGCAGAATTGTCACACTACATCCCTTTCATCTACAAACAATGTAACATATTCATATCTCTTTCTTTTTCTTGTAAATTTTGGGAAAAAACCCACTTTTTATGCATTCTTTATCTACTATCTTCTAACTTCCGAAAATTATGAGTTTTAAGGAGAGATTATACACCAAAAACATGTAAAAATGTTTATATGATGGTGGTAATTTATGACCCAAATATTAGAACTCAAAAAGATAGGTAAAAATCATGATTTTATGTGAGTTTGTTTCTTAAAAATGATATATTTTGGTGCTGACAGATTATGTGCATGTGCACAAATTGTCTATATCTTGTAAATGACATGTTCAAATGTTATGAGATTTCTTCTAAAACTTTATTTATTGAGTTAGGGTTGTAATACAATTGGTCTCACTCAAAAACATTGAGTTTTGACTCCCCAAATACTCAAAACATTATATATGTGCATCTGAGAGTTTTTCAGTAGGTAAACCCTACTTCAAACAGCCATAACTCTCTAKATAATCATTCAAAATTGTTGATTTTTCTTCTGGATGTTAGTTTAATGAGTTACCCTTCAAATGCCACCTATTTCATTCAATATTGTGGTGATTTGAGGTTTTAACTACACAAAACAAAGTGAACATGCAATCTGTCCGAATCTGACATATTTGTATATGTATGTTCCAATGACCATATCTTTTTCAAAACTCGATGAAAAAAGATGATTCTTCTTTTGAGAGTTAACGATATGGGTTATCTCTTGCATTCAAGTGGAATCACATGAAATTATGGAGTTTTGATCTCCAAACACCTAAAAACACTATAGGTGTGCAAACTATGAAACCACCAGTAGGTAACTCCTATTTTGTATGCTAATATCTCTCTACTTATTTGTTCTTATTGTATGATTCTTCTACTAAAATGTTATTTTATGAGTTAGGGTTCATATGAATCCAGTTTCACTMAAAAATATGAAGTTTTGAGGCATTAACCAGTTTATTAAAGTTAAGTGTGCAATCTGTCAACTAAAGACAGATGTGTGCATGTAACTTTATGGTACCATATCTTCCTCTTAACTCATCCAAAATGTGTGATTTTTAGTTTGAAAGTTTCATATAAGTGTTAAGTTTATAATCCAACTTGAATTTCTGCAGAACCCTTAGTAGAACTCTTTTAATGAGTGTTTTACTAACATGGTGTAATCTGCCATATCAGTCGTGATAAGTCGTTTTGCATAAATTATTTGAATCATTATTGCATGTTTGAAATACATGAAATTTGGTCCCAATGACTATAACTCAGTGCTATAGCCCATGTAAAACGATAGGAAATTATCTCATTTTAGAAGTCTCTTTAATTTGATCATTTTTAGGTATCATTAGTTTCTGCCCAAAAACGAGATTTTGGGATTAGTTGATTTTGTAAAATTTTGATCTTTTTATTGGACAATAACATTGTTTTCGGTATAAATTAATACATTAACGAGCATATGGACATTTTGGACTATGGATAATCATATGAGACATAAGTAGAAAATTATGGACTTAGGACTAATTAAACCCCATAAGTAGTGTTAAATCTATAAGTGATGGTTTGGATATTCCTCTTTGATAGGGAATCGTCGAACTAGTGTGGTGATCGGATCGTATCTCTATTTTGCGGAGCATTGCAAAAGAGTGAGTATTCACGGCCCCTTTTTACTATTTTCGCGTTTTTGGGGGAAAAAGCATGCATAAATATAGTGATGTTTTGCATGCAATATTCATTGCGTTTAAACTGTGGATTCAAATTGATTCTTATGAATTATATTTTGAACTGAAATTGTGAATGCGAGCAGTAACACCTTGTACTCAAGTAATAGTTGTGTTTGGGTTATTTCAAAAGTCCCGGTGTGACACTACTATTAACTCGTTGACCGATAGTTTAAATGGATAGCGCTATTTGGACTGACAATCCCACCTTCTACTGGTGAGTAGGGGTGCATATAACTAAAACAAGGGTTCTACACATGTGGGGTTTAGTCCCACTGCTGAGGTAGTTCGGTATAAAAGGGCGTAGGTGTCAGGTTTAGTAGTGGCCCAACACCTAAAAATTTCTTGGAGTACATTGTGCCTCGCATGAAAGTGTTGCGAGTAAGTAAAAGATTTACTCGACTTATTTATTGCTTAAAGATTTGTTGTGAAATGAAAACCTGTGAACTCACCAACTCTTGTTGTTCACACTTGTTTTGACGTGTCACAATCATCACCTTCAATTTTTTTTTGTGTGTTTAAATTATAAACTTGTCTTTGGGATTGTAAACTTCTGTTATGATGTATTTAAATTTTAAAATGTATGGTTGTGTTACATACACTCTATCGCTATGAGACTCTACCTGCCATACCTCGTGTTTTCGCTTTAGCGGGGTGTGACAGAGATTGTTGATCCTCTCTCTCAGTGATTTTATGATAATCCCTTTTCTCTTTCATGTTGTATTTGTGTTTCTGTATTTTCAGTTCCAGCGATGTCCATTAAGTATGTTTAGTGATCGCTGAAGAACTTGCTTTGTAAATCTTTCAGAAACAACAATACTTCAAGAAGACAACACTCACACCAAAGAACCTTCAGCAAACGTCGAAGACTGAAACAGAAGATTAGAGACCGGCGAGTACGTGATCTGAAGCGGTATTCAGTGATTACAAGCCTGTCTATATATGTGTGAAGACTGCTCTAGCTTCAGCGAATGATGATGAGACCTTCAGGTCATTCCAGCATTCAGCGATCAAAGGAAGCTTGCTTAGCACGATTGTTGTTATCTTGTCCTTATGTACACAAAGGACAAACCCATACCCTTACAAAAGTTAGTACGGTACGGAGCCGATTAGTCGACTCTTTGTCCACCAACTTTAGGTAAAGATGTCTGCTCGGAAATAGTGCTTTTGTACTATTCACTGTAGCAAATGACAAGCCTTCCTCTTAAGGTTTGACACGCACTCTAAACCTACCATATTGCATTAAATGATCATTTAATGCACTGGGTATAAATAGAAGTGTTTCTTCTCCATGTAGAGAGCGCGCATCTCTTTCTAACCTTATTCTTACTTCAAGCATTTTCTAGCTTAAGTAAATGATCTTTCTTTTAGCAATCTCTTTCTTGTATTTGCTAAAGCTTTGTGTGTAACCAAAGATTGTTTAGATAGGTTGTTATTACCTTATCTTTCCGCAAACAATCTTGTAAAATATGTATTGATCTTCTCTATCAGTATATATTTTAAATTTGAAAATATTGTGTTTGTATTCATCCCCCCCCCCCTTCTACAAACTATTTCTCTTCTTGTAGACCCTTATGGGACCAACATATTCATCAATTTTGCTGTGCGTTTGAAGATGCACAGATGATTTAATGTTTTCTGTGGTTCTTTGACTTACATAAGTCTCTGCATTGCCACATGGAGTTGCGTCTTTGGGGCTGACTGGAAAAGAATTTTTGTTACTTGTATCACAGAGGCACTTGATAGTACTTTCATCCATTTCTTAGCTCCATCTTCTTAGTACAACAGTATCAGCATTCAGTTTTTCTTTATCCACCTGAGCTAGCGGATTAACAGCAAGAAAAGCTGCGGTAACCCTTTTAGGAACTTCAAAAGCCTCATGCCCATATATACCGCACTTTGAGCTGACTAGTTCCTGTGGTGAGGCATCCTTAGCCGTGGACAACAATCAGATTTTGCATGACTGTCCTTCACACCAGAAACTACAGGACCATCAGATGATCGTGGCCTTTAGGATTTCCCTGTTGTGAAACAGATATTCTGTTGTGTTTGATACATCTGCTTTGATTATTTCATTCAGAAGAAGAGTGGACTTTGGTGTGCAGCTTGGTATCATAGTTATGTATTCCAAACATACATCAACCATTTGAATTGACCTAGACTTTCATTTGGTGTAATTCATATTTGGCTCATATATTAGAACTTTGTTTTAGGCGTAACTTTGTTTGGTTCTTTGTAATTCTTGTAACTGTTTCTGTTTGTTTGGGCTTCTTTCATTTTTTTTAGGATCAAATTTTATCTGTTTTAACTAGTTTTAGTGTTTTTCTGTTATTCTTTTTGAGCTTAACTATTTTTTTTACTGATTTCACTGCATAGATCTTATATCTGATCAATTTTTTTTAAAATGGCAGTTTCATGGGAAAGAGAGAATAAAGTTTTGAAAGAGAAAGTTGTAGAGTTGGAAAAGAGTTTGAAACAATATACAGATAAATATGTAAACATATTCTATGAGAATCACTCTAATCTGGAATTTATCAAAGATTTAAAGAAAGATCATAAAGAAGAATGTGAAATAATCGAGAAGGACTTTGAGTATAAGATTGAAAAACTTGAGAACACTCTCAGCTCTGTAAGGAAAGATTATGATGAGGATTTGAAGACTTGGAGTAAAGCTAATAAAGATCTTTTCAATAAACTCCAAGAGGTTAGAAGTGCACTTTCAATTGAGAAAAACTCTCCAAGGAATAATACAGAGACAGAGGATTTAACTGAGAAGTTTCATAAGTCTGAGAGTGATTTGATTGAACTAAGAAAGCTTCTAAACCAAGAGAAAGAAAAGGTTTTAGAAGAGGAGAAGAATTTTAATGCTGAAAGGAATAACTTTGAGAAAGAGAAGAGAAGATGTATTGAATTTGAAAGAAAATTTGGAGCTGAACGTGTATCTTACGAGAAAATGATAAACTCTCTCGAGCTGAACGCAGAGATGCTGTTAAAGCAAATTTTGGATTTTGAGCAGCTAATCATCTTGGAACGAGCCAAGAATAATAAAGAAAAGAAAGACATCTCTGAAGACTGTCAGAGTCAATTACAGAAATTATCTGAAAGCATTGATCTAAAGCAGAAGGCTTTAGACGAAAAGAAAAAGCAATTTGCCCTTGAGAAAAGAAATACTTCAAAGAAGTATACAGCAATTGCAAAGAGCTTTCAAATAAGGAAAAGTGGCTTGGCATCGTTTCGATGAATGAAAAGAGTAGCTCAGATGAAGATTAACGAGAGTTAATAAATCAGAAGAAAAAGTTTGAAATGCTACAGAAGGAGTTAGAAGGTAAACTCCTGGACACTACAAGCAAATTGTCTGATCTAAAGATAGACCTTGAAACTGAGATGAAGATGAGAACTGAACTTAAAATTAAATTTGATTTAGTTACTGCTGAAAGAGACCAGCTTTTACAAAAAGTCAAAGACATTTCGTGTGCTCAATGTTCAACTGGTTCTCCTTCTCAGTGTAAAACCAGCTTTTATGAGTGTTCCAAATCGAACAATTATTCAAGTAGTCCTAAATTTATTGTTTCTAAGAACTATTCTCGTTCTTCTAATCAATATTATCAAGGGTATGTCATTGGATCACCCAATTATCATTCAAAAGGTAAAAGCATTTGGGTTAATAAAGATGATTCTGTTTTATCTCATACATCTGTTGTTACTAACTCTGTTCTTCCTTGCATTGTGAGAGCCACTAATGATCTGATTAATCTTAGCAACAGAAGAATTATGTGCTCAACATGCAGAACCAATAATTTTGTCAATAACAAAAGGTTCAATAGGTGGCATGGAGATAACAGCTATCAGAACAGATGGAAAGGTAAGAACAGGTATGATTATAATAACTGGTATGGATCATATTATGTATATAATCATCCTGTTAATAGTGCTGAAAAGAAATTATTTTGTAGAAATAAATGGTTTGGAAATTTCAACATACCCCAACCCGATACTAACAAAATAGGACCCAAGTTCGTTTGGGTACCAAAATCTACTTAATCTGGTTTTGCAGTTGCGTCAATTGTGTGCTGATCAGAATATCATTTCAATGATACACTAATGTAGGGGGAGTTGTAATTTATTCCAAATGAGGCTTCTGAACATTTTAGAACCTGTACTTAAAATGTTTTTTTCAAATTTTTTATTTTTTTAGCTTAACTGAATCATTTTTATAATCTACTTTCTAGGGGGAGTCTCTAGAAAGTTCGATAAATGTTTTTGGAAAATGATTTTTTTTCTAACGAGTATGTTTTCTAAACAGGTATTTCTTGAGATTATATTTGCGTAATTTCTCATCATACATAACTCCAATACCTGTTTCAGCTATTCTTCAAACTGTTTTTATCACGTCTCTTATCAGGTAATCATTTTTGGTGATAATACGCTCGTCTTTTTTCAAAGTTTGTTTTCTGCTATTTTTTTTCTTTGATTGATATACAATCAATATTTTTTAATATTAGAATCTGTAAACTCGTTCTTACAAATCTTGATTCATTTCTCTCTCATATCGAATAATCTGATCGTTGTCGCATCATTCTTTTGTTAATTGTGCTTAAAGCCAAATTTCTTGATCAATTGTTTATCTGATCATTGTGCTTTAAAGAAATAATATTTTGATCAACCAATGTGATCAACTGAGCATACTATTTTAGGAGGGACTGAGTGCTTATTAGAAATACCTCTACGGAATGTCAAAACCGACAGACCTACACAAGAGGACAACCATATCCGAGTGAGCTTAAATACAAAAGGGTTTGTGTGTTGAGACTAAAATGAAAAAGATAGGGGTAGTTGTTGTGAGCTAAAAGAATTGACGAGAATTGTGTCAGGATTAAAAGAAAATGAGAATCCTGTTCTAAACTTCTAAAATCTGGGCATACCAATCTATTAGTTCTCAATTTTTTGGAGACTAATATTGAAAAAGGCAAAGCCCATGCCAATTCTTGTCACAACCCCACGAGCTACTCATTTATCTCTTAACAGATAAATGTTTCAATAACACTTGGGGAACACAGCTCGTCATCTATCAATTTCTCATTTGGAGAAAGTTGATATTGAATCAAAAGGATATATGTCCCCCCCTTCAAGTCTTTTTGATCACATATTGAGTCTGATAAATTTGTGTAGTCCACACGATTTATCTTTTTGAGCTTAAACAGAAGCATACGTTGCTTTATCTTTCTACACTACACAGATTTAGCATTTTATACGTTATTTTGCCAAAACATTAATAGATATGCTTTTCTTAAGCTATCGATGATTGAATGGAAGACCTGGTGAGATGAGTCTCAAAAAGTCTCATATATATACAATACATCTATTGTACTGAGTATATTTGTTATACTCACATGCTAATCTTTTTTAAAAGAATGAAAACAATTTCATTCGTTTAAATTGGATGTTACCTTCCCATTCTCTTACTCCGAAAAGATTAAACAAGTGGATTTGCAAAGATCTACTTACACTTTCCTGAATTGACGGCTTACGTGGAAAATTTCATTCATTCTTGTGTATGATGGAATGATTCTCATTTCATCATAAGGGGGAGTATGTAATAATGAATGAAATATTCATTTCCGAACATTTTAAAGGGATTCTGATGTAAAGATCAAGGAGGAGTAACTTCAAATTTGGCAAAAGATTCAAAGAAGTGCGACTGGAGATAATTCCAAAAGATTATTCCGATGCTACAACGACTGAGAGTTTTTGAATGAGAAGATCAATGTTTCAAAAGTTTACCAAAGAAAAAGTTTGGGATTTGTTGTCTGAAGATCCTTTGAAGATCACATCTTATACATTGTTTCTAATGATTACTGTTCTACATTGTCTAAAGAGAAGATCATCGTGATTCTACATTTGAGGGGGAGAATGCTAGAAGATCTTTCTCAACAGATAATTGTCTGAAGATTTCAAGTTGAAGAATTCTTTGAAGAAGACATAATGTGCTTAAAGCTTCAAAGTTCAAACAGGACTCAAAGCGCAGAATTTCTTTCAAGTCTGAATACAAAGGGGGAGAATGTTAGGACTGAAAATCAATATTAAATTGTATTCGTATTGAAAATCTAATATTATCTATAATTGTGTAAAAGTCATCGTGTTTGACTTTTCTGTAAAGTTTGACTTTGACTAGGACTTTAATGTTTGACCCTATATAAAGGGTAAAGTCTTGTAATTGTAGGTGTGAGCTTTATTGTAAAAATCGGATTACGCATAATATAGTTTGACCATCCTTTGAATGTTTGACTTTCTCTCTCAAATATCATCCATAGTGTTCTTGATGTTCTTGAAGATTGTCATGGATTTACTGAATATTATTGAAGATTGATCAGAGTGGGGCACACAGCCCCACCGGAGATGCAAGAGATTTCAGGACAACTCCAGGAATTATTAGATAAATGATTCATAAGACCTAGTTTTTCAACATGGGGTGCGCCAGTTTTGTTCGTCAAGAAGAAAGATTGGTCGATCCGGATGTGTATTGACTATAGGGAGCTTAATAAGTTGACTATAAAGAACCGATATCCTCTTCCTAGGATCGATGACTTATTTGATCAACTTCAAGGTGCTGTGTACTTTTCAAAGATTGACATTCGATCCATTTATCATCAAGTGAGAATTCGAGAGGACTGTTGGTCCCAAATGGTCTACAAGAATACTAAACAGTTTGTAGAAGGGGGGGGGG
>NW_020201748.1:50746-51946 GCF_001531365.2 Cynara cardunculus var. scolymus
ATATAACTCCTAACTCAGGTTTGAAATGCACAGTGTTGGGTGTAAAGGGACCCTTAATTGGCAAGTCAAGATTCAGCATAGAAATGTCAATACTCATGTGDCCCTTCAGGACTTCATCCAAGGAGAACTTTGTTTCATGTTCGTTCCTCAGGTATGGTCCTTCACTAGGATCAATGAGCATTGTCTTCTTCAGCTTTGCTTCGCTCCATTGCTTATCCTTGTCTTCGACCTTTTGCTTCTTTTTTCGATCAGCTTCAGCAATCTGGAAAAGTTTGGCCTGGGCATGGATAGCACTCACCTTYTTCTTGGATTTCTTGGGAAGGACTTTAGCAGCTAGTGACTTGGCAAGCCTGAGGCTTTCTTCAGTCTGCTTCTTTTGAAGCTCTAGCTCTTCTTCAGCCCTTAATGCCTCGAGTCTTTCAGCTTCAGARAGGAAGTCAAACTCACCACCACTAGAGGTACGAAGAGGAATTTTTACTCTAGTATAGTCGAGCGACTCCTTAAGTTGAGTCATCTGCTGGTCTGTTGGAGTAGAAGAAAATGGTTTATCAGGGACCGCCTCCAATCGACCGCATGTTGATGATGGAATATGAAGATGGCTGAGTGAAGTAATCACTACCTGAGAGGTAGAGTCTTCAAATAAGGGCTCTTCAGGTCTTGCGAACATAACCTTTAGATTACCTTCTTCAGCAACTGCCTTGCCTTTTGACTTGGGGTCCTAGTGCCTTGATGGTGGAGCCGATTTGTCTTGTCTTTGCTCCCCCTGGGATTGAGACTCCCTGAGGGTAACACTTCTAGTGGTTGTCGATGGATTGTGAAACTTGATGACAAAATCATCTTCATCGTCGTCGTCGTCGTCACCATCTAGATCCTTTCTGGTGTCTGGAATGACAGGTTCATCATCGTCTTCATCATCATGTTCATCATCCATATCAGCATCATCAGCATCACCAGCAGCAGTGATGGTCTGGACTTCATCCCTAGGGATGGCATCTACAACCTCAGCTTGAGCAGCTTCGGTCGTAGGGATTACAGGAGCAGCGCAAACAGCCTCAGCTCTAGGAGCCTCAGTGTTAGCTGCATTAGAAGCTGATACTGAGCTGATACTGGACCAACAGCCTGAGCAGGCGTATGAACTGTATCTGATGATTCACCAGCGTTGGACCTCATCTCCCCCTCTCTGACCAAGACTTGAGAGAC
>NW_020201749.1:0-23724 GCF_001531365.2 Cynara cardunculus var. scolymus
GGATTTTCAAACCCCAACCCTTCCTGAGGGTTAAAAAATCTAGATTCAGATGGTTTGTTTAGGAAGATGGTTTGATCAGTTTGTCCGCGTTTATATAAAATTTCTTCTTTTTCCTTCATAATTTTATTTAACCGAATTATTTTTAAATCAAGCTTACTTATTTTGGCAATATGTTCGTCATTAACTAAAACWAATGATTTATATTTTTCTTTTAATTCAGATAACTCGGAGTTTAAAGCATTGGWYTTTTCTTCAGAAATTTTGGACTCAGATTGCAAAGATTTGGCCCAATTCAAATTTCCAGCATTTTCAAGATAAATTTTGATACATCTTTCTTTTAGCATTTTTATTTGATTTTCAAAATTATTTGAACGCTCTTTTTCTTATTTTAATTCTTGCTAGAAATTTTGAATATAGAGTTTCATCTTATTCATCTGTTTAATGCATGTTTGATGAATTACCTCATCATTCATCTGAGTATCTTCTCCAGTCAATTCATTRTMTGTYTTRGCCATCAAGCACACATGTGCAACGGCTTCAGCTTCTTCTTCCTCATCTGTTAGATTTAGCCAATGTTCATCCTCGGCCATAAGAGCTTTGCCAGCATCTCTTTGCTTTGATAGAAGAAACTTATTTTTGTAATAGTCGGTATCACGATTTACCGGCTTCTTACAGTTGATAGCAAAGTGGCCGAGCTTGCCACAGTTATAACATTTGGTATTCTCATCTGCTACTCCTTTGCTAAATTTCTTCCCTTCTTATGGCTTTCTCTCATGCTTCTTCTCGAATCTTTTCTCGTCATATTTCTTTTTCTTGCCAAATTTGTCCTTGTAGTCATACTTTGATCCTGACGAGAATCTTTGATTATTCGAGTGAGGCCTTTTGGAKAACTTTTTCTGGAATGCTCTGGTCAGCATTGCCATAGCTTGCTTTATTTCTTACATTTCAGAATCAGATTCTGAGTTGTTACTGTCTTGTGACTCAGATTCACTTGATTGGCTAACTTCAATAACTTTCTTCCCAGCTCTGCTTTTATATTTCTTCTCCTTTCTCTCAGATACAAGAGCTAAAGGATCAGCAATTTCCTTTTTCTTCTTCTTTGAATTACGGATCTCCAAAACATCTTGTTCATTTTGTTTCARAGTTTCATAGATTTCATGGATATCGATATCAGATAACTGTTTGTTWAAYCTRATATGATTTGCAAATGGTTTCCACTCTGGCTGGAGATTGTTAAGAAACTTAACATTTATCTCAATAGTGGTTTTGGAGATTTCGTTCTTAGTTAGCTCATTCAGCAGTCTGGCAAGTCGGTTATAAACATCATCAAGACTTTCTCCCTCTCTAGCCTTGAATTCTTCATAAGAAGAAATACAGTTTGTAATCTTCAGTTGAGTTCCAACTTTAGAACCCATCATCATCTTTTCTATCTGGATCCACATGCTGTGACCAGATGATTTGTAGCTATCAATACTGGTGTAGATGTCATTGGTCAGTGCTTGCATCATGTAAGATTTGCAAAGCACATCAGCATGTGCTCTCTCTTTATCTTCAGGAGTATACTGATATTTCCGTTTAGGTAATCTCTGTGCAGGAATGCCTAGTACAGAATCAGCTTCTACTATTACAAAGAATTCAGCAGGACCTTCTAGTAGAGATTGCATGATCAGTTCTCCTTCTTTCATTCTTTCAATAAAATTCAAAAATCTGTCTCTCCATTGATTATAATCTCCACGAAAAAGAACTGGTGGCTTGGTATCAGTACCAATAGCCATTGCTTCTTTTGAGCTCCTCTTTGCAGTTTGTATGAAAAATAGGATCGACTGCAGTTCAAAGTTTGAATTTAAAAGATCAGTTTACAAAAATATATCTGATAAAATGTAAACTAGAATAAGCACACATTCAACACTTCGACAATTAAGCACAGAAGCACTTGTCCGGATTAGCAATCCGCACAAGTTGTCCGGTTTACAAGTCCGGTCAAAAAGATAGACAAATTTAACTAGTTATCCGGATTAACAATCCGGGCAACACATGAACATAAACCGCACAAAGTCTAAATCACACAAAGTTTTAAGATTTAAACTGATCAAAAGTCAAACTCTTAAAAATCCGTTCAAAAAGTCAAACTTATTAAACCGATCAAAAGAATTCAAACATAAACCGATCAAGTTCAAACAATTAAATCGATCAAATTCAAACATAAACCGATCAAGTTCAAACAATTAAATCAATCAAATTCAAACACCGTTCAAATGTATACCGTCCAAGATGTAATACGAATGTAGAAATAAACCGCTCACAAATCCAAGACTTACCAAGCGGATTCTAAACCGCACACTTACCACACGGATTTGGTTAAACCGGTCAATATCCGTTCAAGCTACTAAGTCCTTACTAGCCGGATACTTTTAAACCGCTTACTAAACCTTTCAAGTGTTACACGGTTTATCAACTAATCCGCACAAGTTATCACCGGTTTACTAGCCGGATTAGCTAAACCGCACACGAAGTCCTTCCAAGAGATGTCCGGTATTACCTATAACAAAACAACTCAAAACACACGGAGATTAAACCGCACAAGCTTTAACCGGATAGAGATTCAAGCAAAAACATTAAATTTCATACTTTTTACCAAAAAAATGGATCAAAACATGAAAAAATATGAGTTTTTATGAACTTTTTCCAGAAAGCTAAAAATCAAATTTCTACATTTTCAGCCTTAAAACTTGTGTAAATTGCAAAATGGTGTGAATCAAAGTTGTTTGAAATACAAAACCGAAACTAGCGATACAAATCTTTATCAATAACACTCAAAAATTGAACAATTTTGGCACAAAAACCAATCCGGTCAAAAAAAATATCAAGAACAGTGAAGAATCAGATCGAAAATATTAAAACAATTCGTGCAAAAATGTGTAAAATRGATATCTTCAAATCCAAACTGCTACAGCTTGCTTTGATACCAATTGATGAGTCCAGATTTCATACAAACATGGTATKATCTTCATAGATTGTGATGAACATCAAAGTAGAAAGAAGATATTCAAGAAGATGATTAGATTGAGAGGAGAGAGAATATTACATCAGCAAATCTTGATTTCAGATTTAATGACCAAAGCTTAATTACAATTACAAGGTAAATCCTATTTATACTAGGAAATGTAAAGACTAAGCTATTACAAGGAAACTATACTAAGGAGAAACTTGAATACAACATTAAGCACTAACTTGAACCCAACACAACCTATCAAAAGTATACAATGTTGTGTATAATGGGAAGTCGCGACATATAGGTCTCCGACACAATTTCATGAGACAATTAATTGATGATGGTACCGTAAGTATTGTGTATGTCAAGTCTTGTGGGGAACTTGGCAGATCCGCTAACCAAGCCTCTGAAGAGAGACTTAGTAGGATCAACTACCAGAGACATGGGTCTGAAACCATGTAGAATCAATTAGTGATGGAAATGTTAACTTGAATTTAGTGCTCCTATCTATCAAGTTTAAAGGGTAACAAGTCATTAGCTGATAGAAGGTACTATCGACTGATAGATCCATGTAAGGTAAATGATAGGTGTTTCCAAGAATAAGGATGAGTTAATCTCTTAACAAAGTTTAGAGGCATCTTAACAACAAAGATGTTATAGAACTTTTCCTATATGAGTAAGAGGTGGTGTCGCCTCAAAAGGAGAGTAATGGTTTCTCTCCTAAAAGTTCATGAAACAGGGTTTAGCGCATAGTCATATTCACGCTCAGTGAGAAAGCAAGGATGTTAGATTATGTGTGTAAGTACGTTGGAGAGATCACAAGATTCAAGGTTTAAATCCTAAGGATATCATTGAATTGATATCTTCTTGCATACTTGCATAAAACAGGGTTTAATGTTAGTGATACTATTGTGACATTGTCTAATGTGATTGTTAGAAAACCTTCCAACCTGGTGAGGAATTATTT
The DNA here is from genome assembly GCF_001531365.2 of Cynara cardunculus var. scolymus. NCBI lineage: Eukaryota > Viridiplantae > Streptophyta > Magnoliopsida > Asterales > Asteraceae > Cynara > Cynara cardunculus. Next base: position 3,960 of record NW_020201749.1, read on the forward strand.
GAAATTATATGTGAGGTTGGAGGTTTTCCTTCATCCCACATTAGTAGAAACATAATAAAATGTGAGCCTTATAACCCTTTACCTCCAAGAGAGCTTTGAACATATAGGTAGACTCATGGTGGGGGTCACGAGGGCGCGAGTGCGAGATACGCGAAAGTGGCACGAGGAGGCGCACTTTGCACTTCGCATGCCGCATCAGAGCAGAAAGAGCCTTGCCCGAGCTCTGAGTATCTTTTTGGTTCAAAGTCAAGAGAGAAGAAAAAAAATAATTTAAAATCGGTTTAAATTATTATTTCTTTTTTTAAATTTTAAAATAGGATTTGTAAACCGACTTGACCACGTTTTTATAGATAATCAAAGTTGGAGGATAATCCTCCAACGTGCCCATGATCATGCAAATCTTGGGGAGAAAATCGTGGTCTCACCCAGTATAAATACTGGGTTAAAGCCAAACCTAAAAATATCTCTCCAAAATTCAATTACTTCTCATCGATTGCTACTCTTGTTTACTCATTTCTCCACCAGTTTTCAGCATACACCTTGCTTTCATCTCGATATCAAATCTATTGATATTCGAGATCTGGTTCTGCATCAATTTTGGGGCTTTACGACTTGGAGACCGATAGCTTATATAGTGGTTGTATAAAACCTTTAAGGACAGGTTTTGTACCATGCATATCTCTACCTTTACGTGCTTCAAGAAAATTAGGTTGGTATTTAGTTCTTCCGGCATTATATTTAATTTTCGTTCACTTATTGAACACTCTGCTTCTACCCCTTTCTACCATTGAGTCTATCACGAAGGATAGATTCAAACCCGTGTGGGAATATTGGTTTGGTTTCGATTCTGGTATTAAGTTTACTATCTTGAACTACAAAGTTTCTATTTATAGATCTTGGTTTTGTTCCTCGTTAATAAAGTTCTAAAATTTATTTATAAAGATTTAATATTATTTCTTTCTAATCCTTTTAAATAAATTATCAGAAAGTTCGTCTAGTTTCAAGGTAAACAGATTCAAAGAGTCGTAGTAGTCGATGAAAATTTCCTTTGACGATGATGATATCTACGACCCATATGAACAACATGATGATGGGTTAATCATTGAATTAGCCATCAGAAACTGTTTGACAAGAAGAGTACTAATTGAAGGAGGAAGTTCTGCCAACATCATTTTCCTTCAAACTATTCATAACATAGGCATCGCGGATAGCAAAATCAGAAGACGATCAACACTTCTTGTCAAATTTAATGGTGACATTGTCCATACGGTAGGAGAAGTCATTTTCCTCGTCTTTTCCAAAGGATTCAATAAGTAAACGAAGCTCAATGTCTTCGAATTTTCATTAGTTTATAATGTTATCCTCGGGCGACCATGGATACACGATGAAGGTCGTCCCTTTCAACCTACCATCAGGCGATCAAATTTCCAACTCATTGGGAACTCCAGGAAATTAAAAGCGAAATAAAAACAGTGAGGGAGTGCTACGGATCAACAACGAAACCTTGGAAGAGCAACATATAGCAATTAGAAAACCAGGCATATCATGATTTAGCTGATGACTTACAATTGCAAGAAGTTGTCCTTATTCTTGATAAACCTAAACGGATCGTATTCGTGGGGGTATTCCTAGATCCAAACATCAAGGAACAACTGATAGATTTCGTGAGACGTAATGAAGATTGTTTTGCCTGGTTGCACGAAGATATTGTCGACATTAACCCCAACATAGCATCACACAAAGACAATGTTGATCCTTCTTTTAAGCCTATCAAATAGACGACAAAAATTCAAACTGTAACAAAATAAAGTTATCAACGACGAAGTTGAGAACTTACTGAAGACAGGGAAAATCAGGAAGTAAAATACCCCGACTGGTTAGCCAATGTCGTGGTCGTGCAAAAGAAAAACAATAAATGGAGGTTTTGAATTAATTTCACCAATCTCAATAAGGCTTGTCCTAAAGAGCCATTCCCTCTTATCACATATTGACACTATGGTTGATGTAACAACGGTTACGAATTACTTACCTTTATGGATGCACATTCTGTCGATTCCTAGATTTCATTATGATCTAGACAAGAAATAAGACGAATGGAAGCAAGTACATCAAAAATGGGTAAAACAATTTAGATAAAGAACATAAATAAGAAATCATAAATCTATAGAAATCATTATCGTCATCATGCGTGTGGACATGAAGATTTGAATTACAACATCTTGAGATCGTGAGGATCAAGTACATGAAATACTTAGCTAATGTGTAATAGAAATTGTACTTCAATGAACTAAGCATGAGCTCTACTTATATCCTGCAAAAAGAAAGTCAAAGCATACACCAATGGGAGTCCTCCATGTGTAAAGGTGCTCTGAAAAATTTTAGGCGTGAACAGTTGAGGCACATGACCTTCACTCTTGTCCATTTACACATATTGGTAAGACCAGAGGTAGATAAATCATTCATTTGGTGAAATCCAATAAAAGAATAAAAGAAACAAGATTTAAAAAAAAAACTTCTTTTTTTTCTACTAAGAATTATTACAAGGCCCAATTGATTCAACAATTAGATTATTGGAGTTATCGTGTGATTAGCCTAGGATTTATTTTGTTAACCATAGGTATTCTTTCAGGAGCGGTATGAGATGAATTCAATAATAGATGCATGTTGGCGTTCCAGCCTTCCTTCGCCTTTCATGGCCACATATCTTTAGATCCAGAAGCAAGGCAGAGCCTCTGGTTGGCTAGATGAATCATTTTAGGACGGCTTATGGTTTCTCGATATGAAGGTCCTTGTCTTCCAACACTTCCTTTTTCATACTTTTACAATCAGAAAAATAGAGTCTAACAATATCCCTCTCAGTACGATTAAAAGTAGATATAATTGAAACAAGAAATCAAGAGGCCTACATGATCCTCTATAAAATTGCATTAAGCTAGATAAAAATTGGAAGGTATAAGGAAAAATGAAATATTTACAATAGGATTTCAAGGTTCGTTTGGATCATTATTAAAGATCCTCCAAAAGCGCATATTAGCTCTCTATAATTAATGACAGAGGCAATGATTCTTGATAATTCAGTTGTTCCATCTGTAGGAACATGAGGCCTTCCCATCCTGCTATCGACATGCTTCTTTGCCCATTCAAGTGTTTCTGAGGAGTACTATAATGCTTCTAAGATCCACATAAATTTCTTCTAACCATGCTCATTTTTATAGACAAACCCAAGATCAGGGTGTATAAGAATTAATGTAAAGCAAATAGTCACTAAGCCTTCAAGTTCCTCATTTAAAGCAGTCATGGCCAACCTTTCAACCCTAGTTTCCACATCGATCTGGAAGTCCATCTTCGATCTACATTTGACGAGTTCACCCATGACCTCCTTGATTGTAGATCGAGCATGACATACTTGATCCCTTTGTCAAATTGTTGACTCATAAAAGCAAATAGATCCATGAAATCCCAAATATTGAGATTTATGAGATCATTGTCATTGAATACGCTTATGTTTCCATAAGCTCTTTCAACAGTATACTCTAGATCTCTAATCATCTTGTGTGCAAAGGTTCTAAACTTTATGACCAGAACTGTCTTTATCCCTTTTGTAGAGAACATTTGGTCTCTTTTTTGTCTAATTTGTGAGAACCTTTGCTTTACACCTTCAAGTACCTTTATATGTAGGTTTGGAGTATCTAGAAGCACATCTTGCTCTTCCCTATTGTAAAGGTACTAATGGATGTTTTCCATCTATATAGATTCTTGTGGCTTTGAAGTCGAAGCTTGATTGGGCTGTGTAGCTGGTCTTTTGAGAGACTCCATTCTTTGAATTATTAGTTGAACTCTATCCTCTGATGATTAGTTGGTTTGAGGATCAAACTTTGAATTATTCAAGCTATGGGTGTAAGTGAACATATTGGTGAAAGGCAAGTGGTATTATTTGATGAAGTTGATCCTAGGGTTGAAAAGCCTAAAGACTATGCAACTAGGGAGTCTAAATTACAAATGGTGAATTCTATGTTTGCTGATTTGATATATATAGATTCTGAATCAGATGGGCCACAAATGCCATGATGAAAATCAAAGAAGAGGTAGAAGAGTTGATTGCATTCTCTAACAATGGTTCTGATGACTTTGGCATAGCTAATACAGTGATTGAACAAGAGATTGTAACTTCAGTGAAAGAAAAACCAGTTGAACCATCAATAATAAAACAACAATTTGAGCCAGTGGTAAAACCTACAAGAGCAAAAAGTCTACTGTTATATAGAGTCAACAAGCTATAAGATGGGAGCACAGTGATCAAAGGTTCCTTCTTAGAATATGAAGAAAGGAAGATTCATGTGAGTCAGATAAAGGAGTTGGATCCAGTTAAGATGTTGGGGATTACAAAGTTTAAAAATATCACATTATGAAATATATGTATATACTGAAAGCAGGGATTCACTTGAAAAAGTTTGTGATATAAAGAAGAGAATAGTCAATCAAGGACGTTTCCACAAAGAAGTTCTATACTATGTTTTATCCAGTGCTTAGAGTAATTAGACAAGATGGTAAAGAATGGGTGTTCTCTGAAGCTGATTTCACTAATCTTGAGGTAGATGACTTTGAGTTCTTATACCATGAGTTTAGAAGAAGAACAAACAGGCATCAGAACATAATACTTGCACTAAATGCAGTTAAGAGGTTCATGAAAAGACATGTCAAGTACTCCTACATTACTGATTGAAAAATACAAACATCTCAGAGATAGATAAAGAGGTATGAATTTATTGAATTCGTCAATTTAGGACCCAATTCGAGATTTCCTTTGAGAGGTATCGGGTGTGAAAGTAATCAGAAGAGAAAAAACCTACTTCAGCCAGATCAAAGTCTACCTAACATTGATAACCTTCTAGCCTTTATGATTCTTGAAGTTCCAGAGTTCAGGATAATTTGTCAGAATGTTACATCAAATAAATGTTTTCTAAGGTTCAAAGAGAAAGAAAAGTATTCTGATGGTACATTAAAGCTTATCCGACAAAAGTTGACCTTAAAGCTAACTGCTGATGATAAGGAAATGGAGAAGATGGACAAAAGAGAGAGAGAGAAGAGAGAGAGAGAGAGAAGAGAGAGAGAGAAAGAGAGAGAGAGAGAGAGTTGATTGTTAGAGTTGTTGATAGTATTCAAAACATATTAGATTTTCGGAATGCTATCAGAAGACTTAAGACCTTCTTTGGTAGAGATGGTTAGGACTAAAATGTTGTATTCAAGTTTTATTGTGCTTAAAGTGTAAATACCTTGAGAAGTTGACATATGACTTTCCCTGGTATGTTTACTTTGAGTTTTAGTTAACAATACTTTCAATAGCGTAAGTATATGTTTTGTAAGGTGTAAATAGTTTTCTTATCAATAACACATACGATAGTTGATTGCAATGTCTAGAGTATAAGATTAAGATCATGTAATGCTATGTCTTTATGGTTTTGAAGGCAAGAGAGGAGTGTAACACAATTTGAGTTGATTAGACGCACTTAGAAGTAATTTCACTTTTGGCAACAATCAATCATGGGCAGCCTACCTCTATACTTCTTCTCCTTTTTCCGTGCACTAGCTCGGGTATCAAGTCTCTCCAGAGTGTAAGGCGAGATTTTTATTGCAGGAGGGGCAATCCTAATCGGAAATGGGCGTGGATAAAGTGGGACACGGTCTTGAATAACTTCCTTTCGAGGGGGTGAGGGGTTGGCTTTCTATATCTTGCAGAAAGATTTCCCTCTCCTTTCTCCATGTATTTGGTGCGTTTTTGTAATAAATTGTCTATCTTTCAAAAAGAAAATTAAAATCCTAAACCTTGTAACAGTCCAGTATTAACCGAACTACCCAATAATACCTTTAGGTTCCGTTTGGTTTATAAGATTAGATTGGATTTGGAGTAATTTGGAATTGAATTCAATTCCAGACTTATATTTGATATGAAAGATTTTCTGAATTTGAAATCTCATAAACATAGGATTTTGAAATCCCAACAAGGTGGTTAGTATTTCACAGGATTTTATAGGATTTGTATGTGTTAATGTTTTAAAATATGTTTAAAACATTTGTCTTGTAATAATCAATTAATAAAAAGCTAATTAATTATTTTTATAATTATTTATAATTTGTTTTCATAAATAATGAAATTCCATTTCATTCCAAACCCTATAAACTAAAGATTTCAAATCCTTCTAAATTCAAATCCCTCCAATTCAAAATCCTACAATCAAACACACATAAAGTGACTTTTTTTTCAAATTCTAAAGGATTATGATGGAATTGGAATTTTGAATTTCTTGACTAAATTTCATTTCCTCGTTTGGCTAATTATTTTTTAGGTTCAAATTCCAACAAATTCCATAAATAAAGAATTTAAACATTCAATAAGGTGGTATCTTCATGAAATGAATGTTATATGTCACAATTCCAAATATGCCCTTATCCCATTCAACTCTCTACTCTAATCGATTTCTGCAGCTCTACTCTCTCGTCTTCTCCATCACAACACCAACGCACCACATGTTTGATTTCTCTATTTGTTTCTGCCACGAACTTCTCCCTACTCTACTTGATTTCTGCTTGAAAATAGCAGATGGTTAAGGTTTATGCTCGATTTCTATAGATGAACTGATTTCTGCCTGAATACAGCAGATGGATTTGATTTCTACATATGGATTCGATTTATGCTATTTGTTTCTCGAGTTCTATGTGATTTATGTTTACTATTTTGCCATTTGATTTTTATTTACAAATATGTTTCACGAAACTGTTTTTGCTATTTTGATTTATTTATTTGATTTTTGTTTTGCAAAACGGCTACATGCTTATTGTTTACAACACTGACAAAATAACTTATGAACTTGAAGTCGTGTTAAGTTTTTGGAACTATGAAATAGAAGCTCGAGAAGAGTTAGTTATATGTCTCAAGAATATTCTGCTTGATTAATTATGGGTTAATTATGTTTTAGGAACTATGATGTTTAATGGCTTTTGAAACATGTATTTCAATTTGCATTTGTATTTTGGGGTAGCATTTGGTACGCAGACATGATTCGATAGGACTGAAACATGATAGAACTGGACAACACAAGAGAGTAGGACTGGACGGGACTGGAGTGGACAGAACAAGTGAATGTCTGGAGTTTGGTACGACTAGGACTGTACAGGACAAAACTAAACAAGTTACCCCCAAAAGTTATTTGATGATTTTAAATATTATATAATAGTTATAATTAATACAAATAAAGTAAATAATTAAATAATTTAATTTATAAATGTTTTTACACAATTGTCATATAAATGAATATATACATATATAATGGTATCAAATTTGGATGAAAATTTTGATAAAATTGATGGAAGTAGTGGTGGAGGTAGTAGTGTTGATGGGCAGTGGTGGTCTATGGTCGACGGTGATTATGGAGGTAGAGACAGCGGTGGTTGGTGGACGGCGGTGATTATAGAGGATGTAAAGATGGTGGATTGTGGTGGTGGTGGCGATTGACAACGGTGGGGAGGTAGTTGTGGCTGATGTAGTGAAGATAATGGTGGTGGAGGTTATGATGGAGGTGAGGTGGCAATGGACGGTGGTGGTCGATGGTGGTTGTGGAGGTCATGGAGGACGTTGTTGCAGTAAAGGAGGAGTTGGAGATGGCTAACGGTGGTAGTGGTTGTGGCAATGGACGGTGGTGGTCGGTGGTCAAACGGTGGTAGTGGTTGTGGCAATGGACGGTGGTGGTCGRTGGTCAAACGGTGGTAGTGGTTGTGGCAATGGACGGTGGTGGTCGGTGGTCAAACGGTGGTAGTGGTTGTGGCAATGGACGGTGGTGGTCGATGGCCGATGGTGATTGTAGAGGTGGCAATGGACAGTGGTGGTCGGTGGTTGTGGAGGTCAAGGAGGAGGTTGTTGCGGTATAGGAGGAGTGGGAGGTGGCCAACGGTGGTAGTGTTGGTGGTAATGGGTGGTGGTGGTCGGTGGCCAATGGTGGTTGTAAAGGTAGCAATGGACGGTAGTAGCCGGTGGTCGACAGTGGTTGTGGAGGTGGTGAAGGAGGTTGTTGTAGTAAAGGAAGATTTAGAGGTGACAAATGGCGGTAGTGGTGGTGGCAATGGACGATGGTGGTCGATGGTCGACTATGGTAGAGGTGGCGATGGACGATGGTGAACGATGGTTGTAGAGGCAATTGAGGATGTTGTCGTAATGGAAGAGGAGGTGGAGGTGGAGGTGGAGGTGGAGGTGGCCGGCGGTGGTGGCGGCACCGGCCGAAACTAGTGGTGATGACCATTAAAACAAATATCATATCAAGCTTATATATCAAACTAGGGTAGATTAGTAATATTATAGTTTTTGTCTCATTCTTGTCCCATCTTGTTCCACCTATTTTGGTGGAACAAGAAAAAACTTTTTTTGTCTCATGTTGTCCCACTTTGTCCCGGTTCTTATCCTTGTCTCGTGTCACGTCAAACGTGGGATAGTGAGTTCTTGTTCTGTCTCATACTACTCCAAACATGAGACAATGAGTTTTGTCTCGTTCCGTCCTATGTACCAAACACAACCTGGTGGATGATGTATGTTTGATGGTTTTTGGAACATTGTTTTGAACAAGTTATTTCTGGTGGCATTAAGATATCTCTAATAATATATGTTTGATGGTTATTTGAAACATGTATTTGAACAACTTTAATATTGATTTATAAACGTAATTTGGTTTATGATTATATTTAGGTTGTGTATTTTATATTGTTTTAAACATTAAAATATTGTAAATGACTAGTTTATATTTGGATTGTGTACTTTTAAATGATTAGTTTATGGAAAAAAAAATCAAAATTTAAGAAAAGGTATTTTATTTACTTACCAACATTTCATTCCAATTCCAAAACTACATTATGTGAATCAAATAAACATATTTCAATTCTTTTAACAAATTTCATTTCAATGTCTACCAAAATAAAATTTTCTTCCAATTCTTTTGAAATATTTTATTTCATCCAAAAATATTTTACGAACCAAAACTTGGCCTAGGATTCCATCTTTCTACTTGACGAAGATGGCAACTGGACTCCATCTTTCTAGTTGACAAAGTTGGAGTTGCCATCGAAACAATGGCTCTTTAGTTACTTATCTATCTATTTCTTGGCCTGTATTATTTAGAAACCGAAAAAACCCTTGATACTCTCTTTTATCTGTATCAAACATTTTGATCATCAAGTGTTGAACCTTGAAAAACAAGCACCCCCTAAAATCTCATTGTAAAAAAAAAGTCATACCGATCCAATGAAAATCATGTAACAGACGAATCCAAAGACGATAGCAAACATGACTCTCAACATATACACTACTAACTACATATTCTAAACAGCACATGTAACATACAACGAATAGTACAGCCACCACCACCGACCGATTGCCACCATCAAACTATACACAGCCCTCTGCAGTTTTCACATACCCTTTTCGCCATCTGTTCTAGCTACGAGTGTTTTCGTGTAGACACGATGCCTTCTTTCTCTCCCATAAATAACCCAAAACACAAGTGACAACAAGACCGCCAATGAAACCATCAGCAACCCGATATAGATCCAGTTGCTGTAGCGGCGCAGGCCCGGACAGTAGTCTTGAGTGATATCAGTAAAAGTTTGCCTGACAAAGGTGCAATCTTGGAGATCTACCAGAAAAGGGCCATAGAGGTACAGCCCATAGCTCAGTTTTATTCCGGCAGACATTTGGCTGTAGAAATCTGGAGTCAGGCGGCCTGTGGTGGTGCAAATCCCACTCGGCGAAACTTCACATACAAATTGACTGTACACCTGTGACCAATCAACAGTATATTATTTACATTTACAAGTTTTAACATCACAATGATAATATCATCTGAAACATGAAAGCTCTGAATTATTTCATAAAACATAACAAGGATTACCTGTGTGGCATTGTTCAACGAGACTTCATTGGGGGTACAAGCTCGATCGGTGAAGTCGGGTCTGTACGGATTGCAAAGAAGCGGCATCAAGGGCCCAGATTGATTGAAAAATAAGGGCGTGAAATTTGGGGCGAAGTTGATATTAGTGACATTAGTGATGACTTGGTTAGTCAAGTCAACTAGTTGAGAAGCGACTTCTTTGGTCCTCATGGAGGTTTCTTGAGCCGTGGCATTGTCCACACACGGAAGAATGTCATCTAAAGCAGTATAAGCAGTCGGATACTTGACCCACTGATTCATCGACACACATGCGTCTGCAGTCACACTACCGCAAGAACATCGTCAGAGTGGTGAATATTAACCAAAAGGAGGTTCTTATATATATATATATATATATATATATATATATATATATATATATATACAGACACACACACATATATATAGGCGAAGAATCGTGTGAGATTAGGAGTTACGATGAGAAGTGCAAAAAGGGATTTGGACCCTTGATCACTTTTAATCTCAAACCAACCCATGAATTGCACTTTAGAAGGGAATTGATCCGGTGCTTCTCATTAGTGTTGATCTAGTGGAACTCTTCAATTAGGATTGATACAAGAGTAGAGATCCTTCATACCCTTCTCACCATAACACTCATTCTCACCGGAACCCGACACTATATATATAGGTTTGATGGTCCATGTCTAGCTGAGGCTAGACTCGAACAGATCTTGTGATTATGAACAACAAATTGTGGAAATGTATATGCAAAAGGAAACCATCACGAAACACATTTTGCACAAATTGCTCGTTTCTAGCGAGACCGGTGCACCGACCGATTGGCCCTTATAGTTCGATCTACAAACCAATACAAAGGACCATCTTGCTGCTAGATAATCATCAACCATAAGAAAACTGAACTTACTTGTGCAGAACAAGGAACACACCGCACAATATAAACGTTCCCGTCACAAGAATCCACCCGAAAATCACCAACCTGCAATGATCCAAACTTACATATTTCTTTTTGAAAAACATGATATAAATCTTATTATAATAACACATCAGTATCGCACTTACGTGTACACCATACATTGCATGCCAAAGATCGAAAGCACTGCAAGAAGAAATAAGCACCGGAAAAACTTTTTAAAAATCCACAAAAAAATAATGGACTCTAGCAACGTATCAATGGACCATTATGAACTTACAGAATCCAAGAAACGTCAAGAAGAGCATCACTGCAGATAGAATAATCAGAACTAACCTCCTGCAAAACCACACCATCTCATCAATTTTACAATAGATATAAAAATTATACAGGTATCAAAGGGTCATTGGCCCAGCAGTGTCCGGATTAGCAGTAGATCCCAACCTCCCTGGAGGTTAAGGATTCAAGTCGTGATCGGTGAGGAGTGTATGAGTTTTCCTGTGTTATATATATATCCTTCAATGAAAATATTATGCAGTTGTCATATCTTGAGGAGTATTGCTTACACGGTATCTAGAACGCGGTGAATGTCGTCTTTATTCTCTTCAGTTCTGTCAGAAAGGGCGTAAGATGATGAGTTCAGCTTTGTCTGTATCTCATCAATGTCTGATTGGACTTTAACCGGCAAGAACACTTGGGCAACCCCTACTTTCTTTGCAGAAGCGAAATCATCGGACAAATTCCTAAGCTTCTCTGCGGTTGTATTTGCCTGATTTACGACATAATCCAATGTTTTCGTTGTACTATGATAAAATTTCGCTTGACCCGTGTATAAAAAAACACATCCAATGCTGAAAAGATCCGAACCAAACCATTAGTTTACTCATCACATCATAATAGGGATTTCTAGAAGGACCAATTAATTAGACAAACCATCATTCTTGCGAAAATGAAGAAAAAAGGCGATACTACATTTTGCAAGAAATGTGTTTGATGGCCATTTTGCATTTACGTATACAAAAGTTGTTCACAACCGTTCATCCTTACAAAATAATAGCATTTTCTTATCTTTTTTAATATTTTTACAAGAACCATGGTCGGTTTGCAGCAAAAAACCAAACACGATAGTTGAAATAATTAATCTTTCGCAAAATAAAGTAAAATAAACTGGTCCATGATCCATCTATTACCCACTTACTTGAATAATGAGGTAGGATCAAATTATAAGATCCGACCCATTGACAGGCCTAGTATGCCTAGAGCGTGCATACGCACTGGGTTACCGGTTTAAAGGCGTTTGAACAGCTCAACCCGCTGATTGCGACTTAAAAGATCTCAACCCGTTTCATAGCATTTTAAAAGTATAACCCAACCGCAACCTAAACTATGCGGGTGGGTTTGGGCTGGTTGGGTTAAAACACTTAACTTGCATCATGTTACAAGCAAACAAAAACCAGTAATTCAAGATTTCAACAAATCATTGCATCATGTTAAAACAAACTAAAACCAGTAATACCTTAAAATATGTATCAAAAGTTAAAGTCACCAGTCACCACCTGTTGAGTGCACAAAACAAACCGCAAGGTCTTGGGATAGTTGGTTTATTCGGGTTGGGTCGGTTTTCCTTGGGCTTGGCCCAACTCCAACCCAATAGCTCCTGGATGATGTTTTTTTGTATCTATTAAGTCACAGGTTTTCAGGGTTTTGTTATAATTATACACAACAGAATCCTTAACAATTCCCTCTATCTAAGTATCACCAATCCCATATCCTTGCAAGCAGAGATTTCACGACACATAAGCATGCAGTTATACACACCCATGTGCGTGTATGTATAAATATATATATATATATAGAGAGAGAGAGAGAGAGGGAGAGGGACATACATTGCAATCATGGTGAAGAGGATGAGGAGAATAAGAGAGAGCGCATAAGCTAGTTTGGAATAGCCATACGGCGTTCGTGAACAACAACAATAGCAGAGGCAAATCAGTGACAAGCACAACCCAAAGATCACGAACCAGGCTGCAGCCATGACAAAGAAGGGTGCAGCAGTAAAAGCCACAGACTGCATTGCATAGTTTTGACATTTAGAACAACTTCAAAAGAAAAAAAGAAGCATACATACTACATTACTACTTGCATATACAGATAAGATCGATAGTAAATGCAGTACTCCATCTATCACACAGTAACATATTTCTAGAGTTGTGAATATCCCTCTTGAAGTCAAAACTAGACTCTGATTTTGGGAAGGAGGGTGACAAATAAAGTCTGTGTTAGAAAACAAGGCTTCTTCTTTACTTTTCTAAAAGACATTAAAGAAAAAAGTTCACAAAATTAACTAATTTTTTTCCCGAATCCCATTCTTTCTCTTTCCAACAAATATGCTCAAAACACAGATTATGAACCTAAACAAAGCATTTTCTTCCAATTTTCTATTCCTTTTTTTAAGACCCAGTGTGAAAAGTCTCCTACAAAGAGAATAATTGTATTGTTCTCCATGAATGTGAATTGTAGCAAGTAGAATATATTCATGTGATTTCCAAAAAATATCATTATTCAAATGATCGCTACCAAATCTATCACAATTTAACATTATCTGATGATACAAAGATTCTTAAATAAACTTGATTATGTCCACATAATGGATTAAGAAAATATTACAAGTTTAATATCAAAGATATGGACCAAAGTTTCACATCATGTCCTTTATTCAAATCCCCTTTTTTATATTGCCAGCCAAAAGAGGAACTAAATAATACCATTTGCTTCTTTGGCTTCAAATGTCAACTTGAATTTGTCATATTTTCATAATTATATGAATAGTAAAGTGAATTACATTGGTGGGTCCCTTTACTATGGCTGCATTTTGGTTTTGATCCCTAATATACATAAGTACACCATTGGTCCATTGATTCGTGTTTCGAAGCCCAAAATGGTCCATCCAGTTAACACCGATCGTCTGGTTCTGTTAAGTTGGTCATGTGTCCCTCACGTGAGGGGTAATTTGGTCTTTTTACCTTAATATTTTTTTTCATTTGAAAAATAAAACAAAAAAATATAGATTTTTATGTTATTTGCATAATACATTCATGATATACATGAATCCCTTTGCCACCGTTTCATCCCCTTCGCCACACGTCTGCAGCCTACAATCACACCATCACTCTTCAAGAATGGCCGCCACCTCCATCTCTCCTCAAGAATGCCAGCACCATCTCTCTCAAAATGGTCACTACCTCCATTTCTCCCACACTCTTTCAAGTGCCGTCGCCACCACCCTGAAACCCTCCCCTTCCCCATTCAAGACGGAGTAGCACTCCTTTCTCTGTTCATGAAGACACCAGACCCCCTTGATGCAGATCTGGTTTATGAAGACAGCAAAGAAAGATGCAGATCTTGTTTTCGAAACCCTAAAGATCAGGTTTTTGAAGCCCTAATCCCAATTCAAGTCTGATTTTATGGATTCCAATTTAGGGTTTTGATTTTAGGGATTTCAGTTTAGGATTTTGATTTGGGTTATAATTTTGCATGAGTTCTGTTCACATAAATTTGATATAAATTTGTTTGGAAAAGGGTATTTAATGTGTTTGATGTTAAATATTTGATGTTCTTGGTATACTTATTATTATTGATTTTTGGAGTTATGTTTGAATTTGGTTTTTTGACATTGATGGTGAAAGGTTTAAGGTGGCTTTAGGATGGTACTAGGGTGATGGCCAAAATGGTAAGAAAAAGAGAAGGTAAAAAGACGAAAATGCCCCTCAAGTGAGCGGCACATGATGAGTTAACAGAACCAACTCTAACGGTGTTAAGAGGAGGGACTAGCTTGGGCTTCAAAACACAAAAAACGGACCACTGGTGTACTTTATGAATTTTAGGGACCAAAACCAAAATGTAGCCATAGATAAGGGACCAAGAATAGGAGGTCCCCACTAAATTAAACTTGATTAACACCAACCTATGGCTCTTAATAGGAGGTTCCCACTAAATTACGGTTTCCCCCTTTTAGATTGTTGCTTAATGGATATCAAGGAATTAATTTCCAAGGGTCTTTCACAGTTGTGAAACAGCTGTTCTACTCTTTGGAGGGGAGGTCCGGTTTGGCCTATATCAATTCCGCTAGGCTACACGGTTTGTCGAGGAAACACTGAAACACTATATAGGCAGATGAAAAACGGTATAGCGAAAAGGAAGACTGAAACTGGGTATTTTTCCAGAATCAGAAACCCCAGAGTTCAAAATGAACATACAACTTTCAATGCACAAGATACAAGATGCCGTAACGATATTGGGATTCATCATGATTAAAACTATATCTAATATCTCTAACGTTAAGCTTTTCCACTAAATTTTGGTTTTGTGGCCCTGCAAAAACTATTATCAATGTATTTTAGGAGATAATTTCTGGGTTTTTAACTGTGTTTTTTCCTCCAAAAAGTCAGATTAATGGGTTCTTTGAGCCCAGCAAATCCAGATTTATGTTTGTTTCCAGATAATTTCTGGGATATTTCCCCAAAAAAGATGAGACTAATGGGTTTTATTTCAGTTTTTTCTATTAGTTAATGGATGAAGCAAGGAAATCAACATAAAATTATAGAAACTTACAGCCCAGTAATGTCGCTCACTGATGTTCCATCCTCCTCTGTATTTCTTAAAATCATCGAGTGGATCTTTCCTTGTTGTTCGTTTTTGAGCCAACACAAGTGATGAATTCACATCATTTTGTTCTTCAGCAAGTAACCTTTTGGTACCCCAACTATCCAACAAATCATATTTCCCCTCATGAGTTTTTCCTGGAACAGCACCACAGATTCAAAACCGTACAACAAAACTGAACTCATTTTTCTGTTAACCCGAACAAAAATCTCAAGACAGAACAATGATTTCATTCGTTCTCGAAAACCCAGAAGAAATTTACATAAAATTCAAACAATATTTCGTAAATCAATATAACCCCAAATCAATTTCACGGTATAAATGCAAAAAGAAATCGGTGGATCAAAATGAGAGAAGAGGAAATACCTGAAGTGGGTGTTCGGAAGGTAGAAAAATAGGGTTCTCCATTTGCAAAAATGAAGAACAAAGCAAGAAGAAGAAGCAGAAAAGCAAATGGGGGCGTGTTCTTGATAGAATGCATAGTGATTGCAAAATCGTTTGAGGGGTTTAAGTAAATTAACAACAACTCAGCCACAGAAAATATTTTGCAACCCAATCTTTTGGCCGAACGGATGGAATTTTGAGAGAATTTGAAAAATGATGTGAAGAACAGAGTAGAGAGAGAGAGAGAGAGAGAGAGAGAGAGAGAGACAATGATGTGCAATCAGAAGTGTATGAGGTGGTACTATAAAAGTAGGAGTTTGTGGCAAAATGAACTCTGAAGTTTGAATAAATACAAATTTGCAAATGTTTTAATTTTAATAATTTATATTATTTTATAAAACAAATTTAATAAAAAATTTAAAATATTAAATGATCAAGATATTTTTTATATCATTTTTTATCCTTTTTTTTCTCACATACACTCATCCTCTCACATATATTCACCCTCTCACACTTTTAAATTATAATTTTAAATTTACACTTTATACCCCTATAATTATTTAATTAATTTGTTTTACATCATCTACTTTTAAATGTTTCATTTTAAACCTTTATCAAATTAATATACATAATCGTATATCATTTAAAACATATTTAAAAAGTACATTTTTATTTTAACAAGTTACACCATTATAATCGTCTCGTTAATACCTTCGAAATGAGTCCAATATTGAATATTTTTTGACTTAATTATATTATTATATATTATATACTGTGAAAAAATATTTTTAATTTTTACGATTTATATTTTTATAGTTATTTATTTATATATATACTATATATTTTGGGGTTAGGCTGTCCAAATTGCACTGTATAATATGTTCTGAATTAATATGTTCTTGGGTTTTTATGAAATATATATATATATATATATATATATATATATATTTATTTAATTCAACCTTAATCTGAGTTTCTGGACAAGAAAAAAGGTAAGCAGTTGAAATTTCATTCTAAAACCCATCTTTTTTTGTCTTTTCATGGCATATGATCTGTCAAATTTGTAGTTTTCTTTATTGGTTTTTAGTGTTTATCTTAAAACTCAAGTTTCTTGGTTGAAGCCTAAGTTGTCTGAATCTTAAAGCAGATGGAGATGAACCATTGTTAGTGCCTGAAACCTAGATAAATCCAAGCAATGAGAATGGCAAGAAGGTTGAAGATAGCAAGAAGTTTGTATAGTGAGTTCTCGATCTAGTTCTTCATTCCTTCAACGGGTCAATTTGAAGATCTGGTATCTATATCCCAACATGAATACATCTTAGATCTTAAGCTTCTTCATTCAACAGACCATTCTACCACTCCAATGGATCTAGATCTTCTTCTTCATTCAACATATAAAAAAAAAATATTTGGGTTTGTTTTAGTTTTTGACTTGAGGATTTGAATTAAGGTTTTGACTTTAGTATTTGAGTTAAAGTTTGTATCACAATTTTTTGATTAAAATATATGTTTTATTGTCTACGTTCATATGTTTGAATGTATATCGTTCTTAAGAAGAGGATTTCACCTCGAGAAAGGGATTTTGGGTTTCAAATCAAGCTTTTGATGGAAGAGGGGTGGGGTGCATAATTATGTTGAGCATGTTTACATCGAAATGTATTTTAAAGAAGTAGTAAAATACTAAAAAAAATCTGTTGAAACACAAAAAGAAAACAAGAGTAAAAAGTGCTTCAACTTAACTCTGGTTTTTTAGCGAAGTTAACAAGATGGACCAAATCCGAAAGAAAATGATAATTAGTTCATAATAGGGATGAGACACGATACTCAATCACAATCACATGGATAACAAATTGTAATTGACTCTTAGGCCCTGTTTTTTTTTTTTTTAAAAAGCACTTAATTGCCTCTTATGTCTGAATCGGTCAGACATTAAGGTATTAAGTGCGTTTGTTTTTTTTTTAAAATTAAGTGCTTAATTTATCTGAATAGGTCTGGTTTATTTAGAGGTAACCTAAAGTCTGAAAACCTCTTATTTCTCCTCGCCTTCATCATACTGTTCTCGCTCCCTCTCCATCGCTCAACAGGATTGCTCTCGATCTCTCTCTCAATCGCCTTGCGTCGCCTACCCGATCTCTCTCAAGCTCTCCATCGTTGCGCATCGCCTACCGTCGCCTACCTCTCGATCCTTGCGTCGCCTACCGTCTTCTACCTCTCGATTTAAGATATCCATCTCGATCTCTCAAGCTCTCGATTTTGTTTCTCCTTGCTTGGTTGATTTCTGTTTTTCCTGGTTCATCTATTGTGAAGGTAATCGCATCACCCACAGTTCAAATCCTATAAGGGGTTTTTGTATTATTTCTGTCTTGCTTCAATCGGATGTTTTTCTTGCCGTACTTGAGAACCATATCATATTTATCTTCGTCATACTTTTAGTAGAGAACATTCATCCTTACCAAATGCTGCAAGGTCTCTTCCTGCTTCTCCATCCTCTCTATAATCTTGGACTCTTTGATGTTGAAGGCCTCCATCATTTATTTTTTCTGTTTCTCCAATCTAAGGTGCCACAAGGAATTTGGATCCTCAAATTTATTCAACATTATCTCATGGTGTCTCTCTAGATGCTTAGTAAGTGATACAAATGACAAAGTGTCCAAGGATTGACTATTGGGGTCTAAACTAGTGGTGATGTAGGTGATGTTGTTGCAGGAGCTTTAAGGGTTGCCTTTCTTGAACTGACTACTGCTTTTAATATTGTGGTGATTGTTGTGACCAGTGCTGAACTTGCTGTAGCACTGGCGTTCTTCTTCATTTTCTCCTCAACATTCTTCCTTACCTTATTTACTGTAATCACTTCTATAGAGGGCTTTACATTCACTATTTCATCAGTAAGGAGCCTTGGGACTTTAGCTTTCTGCATTAGACCCTGGACCACAACTAGGTGCCATAGATCTCCCTTTGGCTTATCTCCATAGGACTGGATGCTATTGTTTATCACACCTCTAATGCTTAATGGTCTTTGTATTTTGGTCATGGGCTTAGTGATCATCTTCTGGTGCCTTGTGATTCTTCTTGATGGTGGGTTGAGGTTTGCATCCACAGGGTCTCCAACACAGGCAGAAAAAGGTAGATGGATGCCATTGTTAACCCTTCTGCTAATCTAAAACAGGCAGAAAGTGTATTCTTCTATTTAGAATTGTTTAATCCTCCTGACGTATTAGGACTGCACAAGTGTTTTTGTAACATTTGAATCATGTGAAACAAAGGATAACCCTCATTACCCCCCCCCCCCTCATGGATAAAAATGAATTTACACTATCAATCTGGTTTAGTCTATAAAGGTTACATTTTTTATTCTGTAAAGTGTCATTGTGAAATAATCCCAGGTTCTAAAACACACACACACATTTCACTTCACTTGTATATCTATATGTACATATGCTTTGGAACACTATGTAGTGTATCATGACTTTTCAACAGTCCTCTGCAACTCTCAAGTCCCAATTTTTTCTATTAACAAACAAGTATGACCAAACACCTCTACAATGTTGATTTAAAAGTTATATCTTTTCTGCTTGATTTTAGTCATGGATGAGAATGTGCGTGTGAAGTGGACAAACGAACTTACCAAACGGTTTCTAGAGACTTGTATAGAAGAGGTCAATAAGGTGGGTCGAAATGGAGGTAGTCTTCGCAAGGAGACTTGGGTGCAAGTGGCAACCAAACTTGAAGAAGTTTGCCATGTAAAACTCACCCAGAAACAACTGAAAAACCAATATGATTATTTGAAGGGAAAGTATTCGGGATGGGTGTACCTAAGGAATAAAATAGGGAATCTTTATGACCCTGAAATGAATACGTT
>NW_020201749.1:25639-29760 GCF_001531365.2 Cynara cardunculus var. scolymus
TTTAAGTGATGAGCTATTTTCTGAGTATGATCAAACCAGCGAACAAGAGAACGATGGCGAGGATGAGGTTGAAGAGATTTAATCGCATGGGAGTGTCGCTGACCAAACATATATGGCTAGTTTAAGAGAAGAAATTGCGACACAATTACAAAATGAATATTGATTGTAGTTGTTATGAGATTTYATTCRTGTTTTYTWTTGTGTGTTGAATCAATTGACGTATTTCAATTGAATTTTTGAATGTGTTAAAAATATATGGCAGTTTACAAATGGTTTAAATGATTGGATAATTCAGTTAAATTTAATTGAAATGAATTGATTCAGATTTCAGACTTCAGCACCACCTGTCAGTTTACAAAAACAAACAGTCTTATTGATTCAGATTTCAGATTTCAGATTTCAGATGTAAAAACAAACAGTCTGACTGATTCAGATTTCAGATTTCAGACGTAAAAACAAACAGTCTGACTGATTCAGATTTCAGATTTCAGACGTAAAAACAAACAGTCTGACTGATTCAGATTTCAGACTTCAGCATCACCTCTTAAAATTCAGAAGTGAATTCAGACTTCAGACTTCAGTACCTCTTAAAAAACAAACGCCACCTTAGAATTATTATTTTATAAAATTTGTTTTGAGGAAAGTTTATAAAACTAAGAGTAAACTTCAATTTTGGTCTCTAATGTTTGTCACTTTCAAGGGATATTGTCCCTAAACTTCAAAAACTCGAATTTGATCCCTCACGTTGTCATTTCACAATGGTTTTGGTCCCTCCTCATAATGTTGTTAACTTTTTCTGTTAAGTCCAATTAAATAAGGGGTACTTTAGTCATTTTAAACATTTTTCTTAGCTTTCTATTAAAATTAAAACATATAGGAGGGATTAAGGGGGTGTTTGGGATTGCTTATAAAAGTTGTTTTTTAACTTATTTCAGTCTAGCTCCGATGATAATAAGTTGTTTTCTGGTGTTTGGATAAGAAAAAAAAACTGCTTATACCGGTGCCAAACTGGTAATAAGTTGTTTTTGATAAGTTAATCATTCATGACTTATGAAAAACTGTTTATTACCAGTTTACAATTTTAACCCTGTTTTATTTAACTCCGGTTTGATACCACATAAGTTAATAAGCACTTTTACAAAAAAAACATAAGTTGTTTTAAATAAGCAATCTCAAACGCCCCCTAAATGTAAACCAAACTATTTGTATAAACATGTATGTATGTATGTATGTATGTATGTATGTATGTATGTATGTATGTATGTATGTATGTATATGAACGGTCCTGTCCCTAATGGATGTTATGTTAATGAATGTGTCATGGAGATGAGCTTGTTCCATAAGAAAATGAAATTTTATAATGATAATTGGATATTAGCGTTGGTTAGCCTTGAAGGGCGTTGGAGTAGCGTAAGTCATGCACCAGGGAGCGTAAGACGTGCAGTCGTACTAGTCCAAAGGAACCACTAATAGCCCAAAGATCATTAGAAAAATCTAATTTTCTTAGAAGAACAATACTCAAATCTAAGCACAATTGAGTTTATATAAATAAGATAATGAATTTATTTCCTAAAAAACATAAGTTTGGCGATGAAATGAATGAAGAACAAGATCTTCATTTAAATTCATCAGAAATTCAAATTAGTGATATAAAACAAAGCTTATCAGACTGGACAATTCCAAAACAAGATGTTCATACAATTTATAAAATAGGTCATTTTGATTTTCTTCAAAGTTATTCAATTAAAGCAACCGAACAAACTTTATCAATTAATAAAGATTATGAAAATCTTAATCTATTATCAAAATCTGCTATAATACAACATAGGAAGAAATATAAATTCTTACATGTTGGATTAGTTCAAGTAGCTACCAAACCACTATTTAGATTAGGCATAGATGCCCCTGTTCTTTTAATTCTAAGAGATGCTAGGCATACTAACTTTAAGAATTCAATATTAGCAATGGCTGAAACTAATATTTCCAATGGTTTAATTTATTTCAATTGTTATCATAATTTCTGAGTAGGATTATTTGATCCAAATATTCTAGCTACTTTACTTTTAACAATTAAAACTAAGAATTTAGAATTCAAAGAAGATACCAAAGCTGTCGCAGTCATCTATCGAATTTGTTATAAGACTATGTCTTCAACAATCGAGCCAAAGACTACGATAGCAAGTCAAAAAAATGAAAATATAATATTTGAATCAAACCCCCTACACACTAAAGTTCAAATTTCAAAACGCCTTAAATGGAATGAAATTACTCAATCCTGTAACTGGAATCTTCAAAATATACATCAACCTAAACAAATAGGTTGAAAACTCTGTTGATTTCAAAATCTAAATCTTTAAGATATGTATATTTCAATACAGATATTTCAAAACCAATTTATCAAGAAAATGATTCTAAAGGATATAGTCCTACCAGATCAGAAGTTTTATATGAATTAAATAATTTCAAAAATCAATTATGAGCAATAAATCTCAAATTCTTTGTAATATAGAAAATAGAATAATAAAAAGAATATGCTTGGATAGAAGTAATAAAAGATAATAAATATTTAAGAACATTAAAAAATGATAAACAAGCATTAATAATAGAAATCTTAACACAAAGACAAAATAAGCAAATTGTTCCAGGTTATATATTTATAAGATTATCAAATATATCAACACGTATTGAATGGGTAAGAGAAGTTATAAACTCTGAATTAGAATAAATTAAAAATTATTCAAAAAAGTTAATAATTTGCTAAAATGTCCCAATCAACAATTAATATACAATATATTTTCAAAGAATTTTATGCTGATCATAATAAAGAAAAACGAGAATATTATTATAAAACAATTAATGATTCAAATAAAGAGTTTTTGCATCAATTAGCATGGAGAAAATATATTAATCAAAATGATGTTCATATAATATTCTTTGAATGGTATGAAATGTCTTGTAGACAAAAAGGAACACCTAATTCTTTCCTTTTAATCAATAATTCCCCAAAAATTACTCAAGAATATAAAGATATAAAAAATAATACAAATATCATAAGTATTCATCCACCAAAAACATCAATATTAATTCAAAACAAATATGTAGCTACTCCTCTTGTTAATGTTATAGAAAATACATCTAAAGATGAATTAATCAAAAACATTGCATATCAAAATAATTATTCAAATGAAATATTAAGTACTATAAGTCAATAATTACGTAGAGTTGAAAATTATCAATATAATAGTAAAGAAAAAGATGGCACATCTCAAGAGAAAGATGGTTCATCTACTCCATCAAAAACCTATGTGGAAAATCCAATGTTTATTCCACAACAACTTGATCCAACAACAAATTTAGGATATAATAAAAAAATCGTCAATGAATTAAAACAAAAATTAAATGGAATGAAAATTAATACAATAGATCAAAATACTGATAGCTCTTCAGAAACTGATGAAGGCTCCAATCAAGTTGCTCAACTTCAAAATCAATTTTCAAATAATGTCAATAGAGTCAAATTCAAAAGCACTGTTTCAACAAACAGGCCAAACACTTTTAATTATTATCCTAGGCCAACTTTTCCAGATGTTCAATACGAAGATAGAGAATTCTCTATGAATCGTAGTCAATATGATGGTACATCCGTATATGAATGGAATATAGACGGATTAACCGAACATCAAATCTTAAATATGATTCAAGAAATAAACATGACTGCAAATGCTTATGCAATTAAAGGAAATAATAAAAAACAAATATCTGATTTATTAACCTCTGGATTTACTGGCAATTTAAAGGGCTGGTGGGATCTATATGTTACTAAAGAAGAAAAATGCATATACTAAATGCCAAAAAATCTGTGATCAAACAAGAAAATAATCAAACCACTACTACTCAAGAAGATGATATTATTAATACGTTAATATAYGCTATTATTAAAAATTATATAGGTGATCCAACTTTATTCCAAGAAAAGAGTGCTGAAATACTCTTAAATCTAACTTATAGAAAACTTCAAGATTTTATATGGTACAAAGATATGTTCCTAACCAAAGTTATGTTAAGACCAGACTGCAAAGAAGCTTACTGGAAAGAAAGGTTTATTGCAGGTCTACCAAATC
>NW_020201749.1:30070-35298 GCF_001531365.2 Cynara cardunculus var. scolymus
GTAAAAAACCTTATAAAAAATTCAACAAAAAACCTAATAGAACTTATAAAAAAGAATCACGTGATCTTATAATATGTTATAAATGTGGAAAAACTGGTCATATGGCAAAAAATTGCTATGTTAAGAAAAGAATTAATGAATTAGATATTTCTGATCAATTAAAAGCCCAAATCAGTAGATTAATTCTTAATAATGATAGTTTTGATGATGAATCAAACATCTCAGACTATGATCATAAAGATCTCAATATTGTTCAAGATTATTCTTCATCTGAAGAATCTGAGTCAAGTTGTGAGTGTATAGGAAAATGCACTTGTAATCAAATAAATGTAATTACAAATGAAGAAAGAGAAATTTTAGAACTCTTAGATATAATTCAAGATAAGGAAGTCAAAGATCAAATAACTAATAAATTTTTTAATAAACAAAAAGAACCAATAATATATACTCAACCTTTTAACCTTCAAGAAGTTTATTCAAGATTTACAAAATCAAGTACTCCAATAACTATAGAAGATTTACAAGAAGAATTAAAAATTGTTAAGACTGAAATAAAATTAATAAAAGATAGGTTATCTAATGTCGAAAAAGATAAAGAACCTATTGAACAAATAGATGATCAAACGATTACTCAAATAAAAAATAAATAAATTAATCCTATAAATCCTTCAAAAGGAATAACTTTTCAAAAATGGAATGTTCATATTAATCTTTGTATTAATAATGAATTCAAAGTAACTATTCTTGCACTAATTGATAGCGGTGCATACATGAATTGTATTCAAGAAGGAATCATACCTACAAARTATTATGAGAAAACAAAAAATCGTTTATCAACTGCAAGTGGGTCATCACTAAATATTCAATATAAAGTATCAAATGTTCATATATGTAACACTAATTATTGTTATAAAACCTCTTTAATACTTGTAAAAAACGTAACTTCTACTTTGATATTAGGTACTCCATTTATTACTTAATTATACTCATTTTCAATTAATCAGAATGGTTTAATTACCAAAGTTTTAGATAAAGAAATAATTTTCAAATTTGCTAGTCCAATTGTTCATAATGAATTAAATAATTTAAATAATAAAATTAATCAAGTAAAATTCTTAAATGATGAAATAAGTAGTTTAAGAATTTCTAAGAATTTATCAAATTCATTCATTCAAAATAAAGTATATAGAATGAAAGAAAAATTTGAAAATAATGGTTGTTCAAATATTACAAATACATTTTGGAACCGAAAACAACATATAGTCAAATTACCATATATTAAAGACTTTGACGAGAAAAATATCCCTTCTAAATCAAGATCTATTCATATGTCTTTTGAAATACAAGAACATTGTAAAACAGATTTTCAAGATTTGCTTCAAAAGAAACTTATAAGACATTCCAAGTCCAAGTCCCCTTGGTCATGCTCAGCATTCTATGTTATGAATGCTGCAGAATTAGAAAGAGGTTCTCCTCGACTTGCAATCAATTACAAACCTCAAAACAAAGTTTTAGAGTGGATTAGATATCCCATTCCACATAAAAGAGATTTACTCAAAAAATTGCATGAAGCAGAAATCTTTTCAAAATTCGATATGAAATCTGGATTTTGGCAAATCCAAATTTATGAAAAAGATAAATATAAAACTGGTTTTAATGTTCCTTTTGGTCATTATGAATGGAACGTTATGCCCTTTGGATTCAAAAATGCTCCATCAGAATTTCAAAATATTATGAATGATATTATCAATCCTTTAAGCGATTTTGTAATCGTTTATATTGATGATGTTTTAATCTTTTCAAAATCTATCGATCAACATTTCAAAACATCTAGATTTATTTTATAATCTAATTCATAGAAATGGTTTAGTTGTCTCTGCTTCAAAAATGAGTCTTTTCCAAACTCAAATAAAGTTTTTAGGTCATGAAATTGTTCATAAAACTATAAAACCTATTCAAAGAAGTTTTTGCTAATAAATTTCCAGATGAAATCAAAGAAAAACCCAATTACAAAGGTTTTTAAGATGTCTAATTATGTTCATGATTATTTCAAAGACTTAGGAATAATTTGTAAACCACTTTATCAAAGACTCAAGAAAAGTCCTAAACCATGGACTCAAGAACATACTCAAATTATTCAACACATAAAACAAAAGGTTAAATATTTACCATGTCTCCATATTCCTAATCCTAATGCTCAATTAATAGTTGAAATTGATGCAAGTAATATAGGATTTGGAGGAATACTCAAACAAAAATCAACTGATCAAAATAAAGAAGAATTAGTAAGATTCTTTTCAGGTGCTTGGAACGACACCCAAAAGAACTATTCAACAGTTAAAAAAGAAATTTTAAGTATTGTTTTATGTATAAAAAAGTTTGAAGATGATTTATACATGAAACCTTTTTTGTTAAGAATCGATTGTCAGTCTGCAAAGCCAATTTTAGAAAATGACATCAAAAATATGGTTTCAAAAAAAATGTTTGCAAGATGGCAAGCCTTGCTAGGAAATTTTGATTTTTAAAAAGATTTTATCAAAGGAAAAAATAACTCTTTACCAGGTTTCTTATCAAGAGAGTTTTTACAGGGAAGATGACTTCTCAAAAGACTCCATGTCCTTACCAAAAGAAAAAGACTCTTTCTCCATTCAAATCTACTCAAAATGATCGTTCCATAGTTCCCATTTCCACCCAAAATAGATTTTCTCCCTTTTCTCAAACACCACTTCGTCCATACTATTCGTCTCTGATTCAAAGTCCGAATAGTACTCTTTCAACCCCGTCAAACTCTACTTCAAATAAATCCATCTCTACTACTCCCCAAAAACTATTCAAAGATCACCTTTCGCTCAAAAACAGTCCATTAAGGCCTTTTACTCTTTCAAAATCCGATTCAAGTTCTTATTTACTCAACCCCTATAATCAAACAGTTAAAATCCTTGAAGATTATGAAGTTCATCTTCAAAGCAAAGGATTTCAAGTGCTCAACGACTACCTTTTCCAAAAAGGTTCTTTATTCATTAGTGATTCTTTCAAATCTAGAGAATATTATGAAGCAATTCTAATAGACTCTAAATCTATTAGGATTACTCATCGATCAAATCAGACCAATTCTTCTCAAATAGATTTTAGTAAGGTTTAAATCCTTCGTGTTCTCTCTAATCAAGATTGGGGATCTCAACTCTATCTTAGCAAACCCTTATCAAATTTTAGTCAATACCCTTCTTATAGTTATTACGATTATCAAGATGCTTGGTATAATTTCTTGTACCTAAGAAGTTACACCCATTCCTGGTTCTTGTATTTTGACAAAAATTTTGATTGCAATTATCCAAGATGGTTTGTCAGATGGTTAAAATTCATGGGAAATATCCCACAAACCCTTCCTTTAAGGGTAAATGAAGGATTCAAGAAGTTCAAAGAAATCTTTGTTCAAGAAATTACAGAGTTTGAATATCTTCTCCAATTTACGATATTGTTCAAAATACCTTGGATCATGTCATGGACCTTTAAGGTCGTTGATGCCAATAGTTCTTCCCCTCCATTACTACAAAGAATTTCTAGAGTAAAGTAGTGGGAAAAACTTCCTAATGATCAAATGCAGAAGATGACTATTCAAGGAGTTCTTGATTATTATTCAAATACTTTTGGCGCTCCAGCTTCCATTACATCAACATCAAGTCAGAGCAAAGAAGATGAAGAAATTAATCAATTTCTTGGTGCTGATTCAAAAGAAGAACTAAAGAGACTTATTCAAGAGATTAAACGAGGAAGCTCTTCATCAAGTAGCTCTCCTCCAAGTTTAAATATCATGTCTCAAGCTTCTCAAAGTCTATTCCAAGATAGTCAAGATCCCTATGCAGATTTTTAATCTTTAAAGGGTTGTGTGTGTGTGTTTTGGGTTATTGCTTTTGCAAGCAAGTTCTTTGTATCTTATCAAAATACATCTTATCAAAACATGTGAAATACGCTCTTTGGTATTTCAGATAACATCTTGTTCAAAACTATTATCTTATCAAAATAATTGCGGGTACATTATTATTGAAGATCGGTTCATTATTGCAGAAAAGATATTAGAAGATTATTTTATTCAAAATAAGAGACGTTAAAGTTTTGAAGAGACGTTAAAGTCAAAAGAATTCAATTATCATTCAAAAGAAGACAAGAGACTTTAGAAAAAGGAGATTCTATATGTCGATGGCTCTTCAATCAATTTCAAACTCAATATTTGCTCAAGATGAAGGAAACGTGCCGGTTTCAAGTTCAATAATTGCTCAAGATGAAAGACAAGTGCCGATCATTTTTTTCAAGCATCCGCCTATAAAAGGATACACAAGTTCTCATTCAAATCATCCGGAAATAATCCAAAAAACCCCCATAGAAAAAACCCCTTAGATCAAATGTTATGTCTAAGAAACCTTCTTTCAAATTCTCAACTTCTCAATGTTCGAAATCTTTAGATTTCAATCTAATCATTGCTCCTGATGTATGCTCAAATTGTCTCAACAACAATTGTATTCAAGCTTGTTTAATCAATAGAGGTATTTTTTCATACTTTTGCTTGCCTATTCATTACTATATCACTCTTTAAATTTCTATTTCAATTATGATGAACGGTCCTGTCCCTAATGGTATCAAAGCCATGATTTATGTTCACAGGAAAAAAAATGAGTTATGCTATTTATGTTAATGAATGCGTCATGGAGATGAGCTTATAATCAAACAATTAAAATCTTTGAAGATTATGAAGTTCATCTTCAAAGCAAAGGATTTCAAGTGCTCAACGACTACCTTTTCCAAAAATGTTCTTTATTCATTAGTGATTCTTTCAAATCTAGAGAATATTATGAAGCAATTCTAATAGACTCTAAATCTATTAGGATCACTCATCGATCAAATCAGACCAATTCTTCTCAAACAGATTTTAGAAAGGTTCAAATCCTTCGTGTTCTCTCTAATCAAAATTGGGGATCTCAACTCTATCTTAGCAAACCCTTATCAAATTTTAGTCAATACCCTTCTTATAATTATTACGATTATCAAGATGCTTGGTATAATTGATCCAACTTTATTCCAAGAAAAGAGTGCTGAAATACTCTTAAATCTAACTTGTAGAAAACTTCAAGATTTTAGATGGTACAAAGATATGTTCCTAACCAAAGTTATGTTAAGACCAGACTGCAAAGAAGCTTACTGGAAAGAAAGGTTTATTGCAGGTCTACCAAATC
>NW_020201749.1:35558-50385 GCF_001531365.2 Cynara cardunculus var. scolymus
ATAAATCCAAAGAAAATCATGAAGAAAAATATAAAGAAAAAAGAGCAAGTAAAAAACCTTATAAAAAATTCAACAAAAAACCTAATAGAACTTATCAAAAAGAATCACGTGATCTTATAATATGTTATAAATGTGGAAAAACTGGTCATATGGCAAAAGATTGCTATGTTAAGAAAAGAATTAATGAATTAGATATTTTTGATCAATTAAAAGCCCAAATCAGTAGATTAATTCTTAATAATGATAATTCTGATGATGAATCAAACATCTCAGACTATGATCATAAAGATCTCAATATTGTTCAAGATTATTCTTCATCTGAAGAATCTGAGTGTGATAACTGGATCTTGGTTATCACCCAAGGTAATTAATACGTGATTATCTGATTAAATGATTACGTGATAACATGATAAATTTGGTTTATTTGATCATGCTAGTGTATGGAAATTATGTGCCTGATATAGATGCATGTATGGAGGTATGTGTATGTGGTAAGACAAAATGAAATGCATGGTATGTATACATGAGCATACATGGATATAGTGTGTATGAGTATACATACATGCATGAGAGATTTCTTTTGTAAGCATGCACATGGAGTACGGCTCTAGTAGCCGACTTTCCCTAAAGGGAAAGTATAAAAGGAGGTTGAAGTCTCCATTCTCTTCTTCTTGCCTATTTTAAAAGTTGTGCGATTTATGGATAGAGGGAGTTGACCGAATTTCAAGTATCTGATTTCAAGAAGGTTGTTTTCAAAAAGGCTTGTTAAGGTGAATAATTTCTAAACCTTTTTGCATAAAACTTGTTACTGGTTTTATTTGAATGTTATTTATTATTGAAAAGAAATCAGTTATTTGCTTAAGGGTTTTATCAGGACAAAGGCTGACCGGATTAAGTTTAAATCGGGCAAGGGTTGGGCGATTAAGCCCTAAACCGATCAAGCGTTAAGCGGTTTAGTTTTAAACCGGTTAAGCTTTGAACAAGTTATGAATGATAATAATGGTTAATATTTTGAACGGAGAAGTAGGAATACGATCATGTGGTGACCGGATTATTGTTAAATCAGTCAAGCTTTGAACGATGTATTGTCCGGACTTATTATCCGGACAAAAGATGGAATTTATTTCTAAGTGTTAAATCGAACAAGCCTTAGGCGATGAGTTGTCCGGATTTGGTAAACCGGCTAAGACTTGACCRGAGATGAAGTCCGGCCAAGTCTATGTTGATCGGATTTGTATTGTGCCTTGTGCTTGATTGATAAAAAATGTTATTTTATCATAAAATGAAGATTTGATATAAATGATTTTGGATTGATAATAATTTCAATGGCTGCGGTCTATTTGGAATTATTTTTGTGAWATGTTTTGATGAGGAAATAAGGGTGGCATATCAAGGAGAGGTGTACCATGGGATAAGGGTGACATATCAAGGAGAGGTGTACCATGGGATAAGGGTGACATATCAAGGAGAGGTGTACCATGGGATAAGGGTGGCATATCAAGGAAAGGTGTACATTTAATATAAGGGTGGCATTTGTATGTGTGCTATATGATATAACTCTTTCTATTATATCCCTTAAGACTACCGTGGTCTGGAATCTTTATTTCTTTGTGATTTAAGGATTTAGGATCAAGATTCTTATTGGAAATCATAGTAAAAAATGTTATTGAGGAGAAAACATCAGGTTTGGCCTGAAACTTTATATAAACCTTGTTTGATTAGAAAAAGGTTTAAAAGTGGCATTATATGAAACCTGACTGGTTCAAAGGTATGATATTTGAATAGCTAAATGCTTAGCTTGAAAAGTGGAAATGATTTGGTATTTTGTTTCTATTCGTTCATATATTTGTTATATATATAAATAGTTGTTTTTCATAAAGTTTTTGGTGATTTTCACCCTGCAATATCATAATTAGGTATCTCACTAGACCTTTTGGTCTAATCCTCGTTTTGTGATTTTAACTATGTATTGCAGGAGGTTCAGATGGTAAGGGAAAAGAGAAAATTTGATATTTTTCCTATACGCATTTCTACATGAATATCTGTCTTGATGTATAGTTTTGATTGATTAGTACAAGAAATGTATTTGAATTTTTGGACCTTGTATTTGGTTATAATAGATTCTTGTACTAAGGGATCTGAATGGGATAATATCATGTATTTCTTTTGTATGAAATATATGTTACATGCAATTTGTGGTTTGGGGCGTTACAGCAAGTGGTATCAAAGCCTGAGTTTAAGGGATTTAGGTATTTAACAGCATGATATCTAGACTTAAACTATTTTATTGCATGTTAAGGGTCCCAGACATAGTTAGCTCCATTGGAAATAAATATGATGGGTTGAAAGAACAATGTGTAAGGTAAATTTTAATTACATATGGCCAGTGTAATTATGAATTTACAGGTATACATTTGAACTTGAATACTTCATTATATTTGGGAATGTGAATACGTGATTATTAACACTAAAATCTGCAGATGTCTAGCCGAACCCAAAGATCTGAAAGAATGGCTCATCCAGAATCTGAGGAAAGGGAAGAATCGCCCGTTAATCTTCCCACTAGCACGTATGGAAATAGAGGTCGGGGAAGACCAAGGGGACGAGGCAGAGGAAGAAGTCAGTCTCAGGGAAGGGGTCAGACTGAAGTACATTCTGAACATGAAGAATCCCATTCTGGGAATGTTTAGGAAAGATCGGTGCCACACCCTGAATATGTAACCAGGGACATGTTGGCTGAAGAAATGGGGAAGTTGCGGGAAACTTTGACTTCTATTATGGGAATTCCAGCCAGGGTAGAGACAGAAAGAATAGAAGTTCATCCCTCGATGCCAGTTACTCACAACAAGGAGGGGGATATTAAAATGTTTCTGGCATGTAAGCCACCAACATTTTCTGGAGAAATAGATCCAGTAAAAGCCGTGTGTTGGATTAAAGAAATGGAATCAGTATTCAACACCATTCGGTGTCCGAAAACAGATAAAGTTCGATTTATTGTTTCTGTATTAAAGTCAAATGCTTTGTTTTGGTGGGAAGTTGAATCATTAGCTAGGACGAATGTTTTATAAACATTATCTTGGACATAATTTGTGAATTGATTTAAAGAACAATTTTGCCCTAAGACAGTTGTACGACAAATGGAAGAAGATTTCATGAAACTAGAGCAAGGAAATGGAACAATTCGAGAGTATACCGAGAAATTCATTGAATACTCTCGATTTGCCGAGCACTATGTTTCATCAGAATCCAGGAAGATAGAAAGGTATATTTGGGGTTTGAAACCCTCAATCAGAGAGTTTGTAATTGCCATGAACCCCAATACCTTTTCATTGACGGTAGACGCTGCCGAAGTGACCGAACGAAATAAAAATCGACAGCCAGAAGGAAAGATTGTAGAGAAGAGAAAATGGGAGGGGTCTTCATCTTTTAGAGGGTTGAAAACTATAAGATATGATAACATATCTGAGCAGAAGATCAGTGAGAAAGTCTGCTCACAGTGTCGACAGGTTCACCAGGGAGAATGCAAGATGGATCCAAGGAAATGTTATAAGTGCGGTGAAGCAGGTCATCTGTCTACAAGTTGCCCAACTAATCGAAGGTGTTTTAATTGCAATTCTCCGGATCATATTCGATCGAATTGTCCCTTGTTAAAAACTCCGCAGTTAACGATGGGGAGTAACGCGTCGGGTACACGGGGAAGGCCTACTGTGAACAGAGGAGGGCAAGGAGGGGCGCGGGGACGGTCCTTCCAGATGACTAAGAACGAGGCAGAAGCATCACCGGATGTAGTAACAGGTATATTCCTTTTGAATTCAATATGTGCTAAGGTGTTATTTGACTCTGGTGCAAACTTTTTGTTTGTGTCACCATTGTTTGCTCAAACTGCATGTCTGAATTCTATGCTACTTGATGATGAGTTAGTAGTTGATACTGCTAATAGTCAGGAAACTGTTACTAGTGTGTTCAATAACTGTATTATTGTTATTGGGGACTGTGAACTTTCGATCCGGTTATTTCCCATGCCAATGAAGGAATTTGATGTAGTGGTGGGTATGGACTGGTTGGCAAGGTATCAGGCTAGTATTAATTGTAATCAGAAAATGATTAAAATTATTCTTCCAGTGGTGCTTTTCCTATCGATCTTGCAACCTGCAAAATCACTATCCAAATAACCTATATAGGTCAAAACCTGAACCCTTAGGTTACCAGAGACCCAAGTTAGGAGTTCCCTTTAGGTATCTGAAGATGCGTTTTACAGTGATCAGATGAGATTCCTTAGGTTCAGATTGATATCGTGCACATAAGCAAGTAAAATACATGATATATGGTCGACTAGTTGTGAGAAACAACAGGGAGCCGATCATTTCTCTATAAATAGTTACAGGCTTTCCATTTGGATCCTTGTTGAGAGAGAGTGGATGAGCCATTGGAGTCTTCATAAATGAGCTATTGGATGGATCAAATTTCTTCAGCATGTCACGAACATACTTACTTTGACTGATAAATATACCTTTATCCGACTGCTTGATTTGGAGACCTAAAAAGAAAGTTAGTTCTCCCATCATGCTCATCTGGTATTTCTTTCTTCAAGCGATCAACAAATCGAAAACACAAAGAGGATTAGTGGAACCAAATATAATATCATCGACATAATTTTGGACTAGAATGATATGACCTTTAACTTTCCTAAGAAATAAGGTCTGGTCAATCTTTCCACGAACAAATTTATCAGAGATAAGAAATGAGGAGAGGGTGTCATACCAGGCACGTGGAGCCTGTTTTAACCCATAAAAAGCTTTATCCAAACGATATACATGATTTGGATACTTAGGGTCAAGAAACCCTAGAGGTTGTTCAACATAAACTTCCTCTTGAAGTTTTCCATTAGGGAAACCGCTCTTTACATCTATTTGGTAGACTTTAAAGTCTCCATGGACAGCAAAGGCTAGGAAGAGTCGAATTGCTTCGAGTCTAGCCACTAGTGCGAAGGTCTCGTCATAGTCGATTCTTTCATCTTGTCTATAATCCTGAGCAACAAGTCGAGCCTTGTTACGGGTTACCACACCTTCTTCATCTAACTTGTTGCGATAGACCCATTTAAGGCCTATCACTGTTTTGTTAGATGGACGTGGGACAAGGTACCAGACTTTGTTCCTATCAAACTCAATAAGCTCTTCTTGCATGACAATGACCCAACTAGGGTCTGAAATAGCATCACTGATCTTGTTGGGTTCAACTAAGGAAAGAAAGTTGACAAACATACAGATATTACCTAGACCACGACAAGTCTGAATACTTGCATCTGGATCACCAAGAATTTGGTGAATTGGATGGTCTTTAATCCATCGCTAAGCTGGTAGAGGATTATCATCTAAGTAGATAAGTTCAGGAATAGAGGATGAGGCTTCAGCTGCAGTGTCTTCAGCAATTGGAACAATTGCTAAAGGAGCCTCAAATTCAGCGGCTGAAATAGGTTCAGATGCTGAAGGCATTTCATTCACTGATTGATCAGTGTTTGAAGTAGAAGGAGGAACACAACTAATGGGCACAACATCGATCTCTGAAGAAGACATGTTGGTGTGACTAACTGCGACTGGAATGATTAGTGGATCATCTTTAGCTTCAAGGGCTTCAGTGTTGAGAGGAACGCTGAAGGAAGCTTTAGGTTGTCCATAATGGGAGAACATCCAGTTTTCTAATTCATCATCATCATTCAAGATGGGTTTTGAATTAGCTGACTGAGATTCATCAAAAGTGATATGGATAGTATCTTCTATCGTCTGTCTTCGTTTGTTAAATACTCTGAAGGCTTTGGATATTAAAGAATATCCAAGAAAGATTCATTCATCAGCTTTGGGATCGAACTTTCCTAGTTGATCACGTTTGTTGAGAATATAACACGTGCAACCAAAGATGTGTAGAAAGCTAATAGAAGGCTTTCTTCCACATAAAAGTTCATAAGCTGTCTTCTTGAACCTTTTAATGATCAACGACCGATTTTGAGTGAAACAAGCGGTGTTGACAGCTTCAGCCCAGAATTGAGTAGGGAGATAGGACTCGCTGAGCATTGATCGAGCAGCCTCTATGATTGTTCGATTTCTCCTTTCAGCGACCCCATTTTGCTGAGGAGTTCTCATTGAAGAAAAGTTGTGAGAAATTCCCTTGTCCTCAAAGAAGTTACCCATAGTACTGTTTTTGAATTCAGTACCATGGTCACTTCTAATAGATCCTACTTTAATGTTGTTAAGCACTTCTATTTTCTTGATGAACGATATGATGTCTTCAGATGCTTCACTTTTGGATCTGAGAAAGAAGACCCATGTGTACCTGGAATACTCATCAACAATGACGAGTGTATACTTCTTTCCAGCGATAGATTGCACGTTGACTGGACCAAAGAGATCCATGTGCAGTAGCTGAAGAGGCGCTATCACTGAAGAGATTTGCTTTGACTTAAAGCTAGCTCTTGTTTGTTTTCCTTTCTCACACGYYGAGCAAAGAGATTCCTTTGCAAAGGAGTGTTGAGGAAGACCAGTGACAAGATCATTTCTAGACAACTCACTGAGTGTCTGGAAGTTAAGATGAGAAAGCCATTTGTGCCATAGCCAGTTGATGTCTGATGAGGCTTTAGAAAA
The DNA here is from genome assembly GCF_001531365.2 of Cynara cardunculus var. scolymus. NCBI lineage: Eukaryota > Viridiplantae > Streptophyta > Magnoliopsida > Asterales > Asteraceae > Cynara > Cynara cardunculus. The sequence goes on from NW_020201749.1 coordinate 42,194, forward strand.
GAAACAGTTGTTCTTAGTGATAGAAGAATCCATGTTGATGATATAGACATTCTCTAGGCGAAAACTGGTCAGGGCAACCTTATCATCTTTGTCATAGACATAGCATGAATTCTTGGAGAATTTCACTGTGTAGTCTTTATCACACAGCTGACTGATGCTGAGGAGGTTGTGCTTCAGTCCTTCAACGTATGCAACACATCTAAATGTGGTTGCTCCATTGGTTAATATACCAAAACCTTTGGTATATCCTTTTCCATTACCTTCGAAGGTCACGGAAGGTCCTCTTTCTTCCTTGTAGTTGATGAGCAGGGATTTGTCTCCGTTAATGTGCCTTGAGCATCTACTATCTACATACCATATGCCTTTGACATCCTACACAAGGGAACAGTTCAAAAATGCTTTTGGTACCCATCTATTTGGGTCGAGCAATGTTAGAGGCTCCATCCACTAATGCTGAAGGAACAGCGTCGGTAGATGGCTTTACTGAACCTGGAGAGGTTTTAGTGCAAAGGGGAACAACCTCTGAAGCTAGTGAGATAGAGTCAGTGGATGTCTTCACTGAGCCTGATAAAAAGGCTCTAGTGGTTGGAATTACAACATTTGATGCTAAAGGTTTAGCAGCAGTTGTTGTCTTCACTGAGCCTGATGAAGAGGAGGCTTTAGTGGTTTTCTTCACTTTGGTTGCTTTTGCAGTCTTAGTGGTTGATTTCGCTTTGGTTGATTTCTCAGCCTTAGATATTTTCTTGCCCTTAGCTGGTGTACCAGCCTTGGCGGCAGAAGGACACTTACTAGCAATGTGTGTATTCTCACCACAGTGCTTACACTTCCTATAGCTGAAGGTAGCTTTAGGGCCAGGAAGTATCAGATTGAAGAGGGACCAGCTACAAGGATTCCCTTCTTATTAGTTCTTGGAGGAACTTTTGAGACTTTGGAGTCCTTAGGTGAAGCATTCACCATGAGCTGAGACTTAGACTTCTGAGAGGGTTCAGATTTCTTAGTCCCTGAAGAAGAAGGTTTATAAGCTGAATGAATAGATTTGAATCTATTTGACTTGTTTGATTTCTTGGGAAGAGGTGCAATGACAATGGATTTACCCTTGTCTTTGCAACCTGAACTCGAAGGAGTTCCATCAAGATGACTCTCAGTTAAAGATGATTGAGAGGAAGAAATGTCAAGAATGGAAGAAACAAAGGTGCCAAACATGAGCATGGACCTGTCAGTGACACTGTCTTCCTGATCATAGAAAAATCCTAGACCAGTCTTTATCTTGGCCGGGATCTGAGCGTTAATGATCTCAGAGGCTTTGACATAGGCTTTGCACCATCCTTCAATGGTATCCTTCTCAGTCTTGAGTTCAACGATTGCTCGCTCATGCTCAACTATAGCTTGTTCGCGTTCGATAGTGATGACTTGGTTCACAATGACCTGATCCTTAAGGTTTTCTTCAACCTTGGTCAACTTCTTGATCTTAGAATGGCAAATCTTCAACTGTTCTTGAAGATCAAGATTAAGCATTTCTGCTTTAGACTTGCCATTAAGGGCATTGTAAAGGTCCACCGTCAGCATGTCTAGTGCTGAAATGCTAGAAGAAGAAGAAAAAGAGGGTTCATTCAGGATACATACCTGAGTAGGTGAATATGATGAGGGATCATTTGAAGTGGATGTCTCTGAAGTTTCTTCTTTGACATTCTTGGCCATTAAGGAGAGATAGGCCGCATCTTCCTCATCAGATGAATCAGCCCAATCGTGCTCTTCAGCGACAAGACCCTTGGCCTTTCGCTGGTGGTTCTTCATCTTCTTGTACTTCTTCTTCAGTTTCAGGTATTTATCATCCCTGGACCCGAAAGATGATGGTGTTTTGGAAGATGGCGTTGTAGTCTTCTTGGATCTACATTCACCAGCAAAATGACTTGTTCGGTGACAGTTGTAGCAGATCACTGAAGCCTTGTCTATCTTATCAGACTTTGGCTTTTCCTTTAAGGTCAGGGAGGGAGATCTGCGGAAGTTACTTTTGTTGGCGAATCTCCTAAAAGATTTAGTCAATAACGCCAGTGATTCATCATCTGCAAGATCAGATTCTGATACATCCTCAGTGTTAGTAGAATCTAACTTTGTAATAACAACATGAGGAAGAGAAGAATAAAAAGAAGAGGAAGGGGTTTCAGCTGAAGCTTCTTCAGAGATCAGAGCTAAAGGAGAGCTCTTCATTTCCCTAGAATCTTTGATCAAATTTCGTTTCAGCTGACGAGATTGCTCATGATTAAGCAAGATCCCGTAAAGAGTAGAAAGAGATAGAGAGGACATGTCATTGGACATCTTGAGACACATGGAATAAGTATCCCAAGATTCAGGAAGACATTCTAGAAACTTTGTTAAAGTTTCAGAGTTAGAATATTCCCTGCCTACAGTCCTTAAATCAATAAGAAGACAGTTAAAACGTTGATATCCTTCAGACAATGTCTCAGTCTTTCCATAGAGAAAGCTTTCATATTGTCTTACTAAGTTGATCTTCCTTGATTCTTGAACCTGAGAGGTTCCTTCATATTGAACACATAAAGTGTCCCACATAGATTTGGAGGTTCTGAGTTTCATCACAGAGTGATAAACCTCATCAGGATGAGACATAGCTATTATAGACCTAGCACGAGTGTCTATAGCTATCTTCTTCTTGTCTTCATCGCTCCATTGATGAGGGAGCTTTGGAATCTACCGTTGAGGAATCACGGCAGTCGTAACTGTTTCAGGAATAGCCGGAGAAATGGCATATGGAACATATGGTTCATTTTCTATGTAGTGTGGAATTTCAGGATCCACACCTTCCCGAAAGAGGGACATCCGATTTTTACAGAGACTAAAGTTGCCTCAGATAAATCGGAGAAGTTTGGCAAGAGAGCCATTATCTTGAAAGTGTATGTTTGTGTTTTGTAAAGCCATTTAAAAACAATATAATAATCTAAAAAAAAATATAATATAATGCATAAAATAACTAAACAACTTGAAAAAAGAATACACTGCTCTGATATCACTTGTTGGTCCCGTTAGGGTCTACAAGATGTGTATAACAGTTTGTAGAGGGGGGGGATAAATACAAACACATTAAACTTTTCAAATTTAAAATATATATTGATAAAGAATGATCAATACAGATTTTACAAGATTGTTTGCGGAAAGATAAGGTAAATAAAACCTATCTAAATAATCTAAAGTTACACACTAGTTCTTAGCAAATGAAGAAAAGATTTGCTGTATAAGACTTAGAAGAAAGTAAGTTATATCTGGGAGAGAACTATTTTGAAATACAATAAAGAAATTCTAACTTGCTCTTGAAGATGAGCGTATTTGTTCTTAGATGTGTATGTTCTTTTATTTAAGCGTAAGTAAGTTAAGAGTAGTAGCGAGGAGTATCTCTGTATGGAGATAGAACACATCCATTTATATCCATTATTTAATGCAACGTGGTAGGGTTAGAACGCGTGTCAAGCCTTTAGAGAAGGACTTGTTCTTTGCTACAGTGAATAGTACAAAACCCTATTCATGAGCAGACATCCTTTCACAAAGTTGGTGGGTAGTAAAGTCAACTAGTCGGCTCCGTACCATACTATCTTTTAGAAAGGGTATGGGGTTGTCCTTTGTGTGTATGAGGACAAAACAAAAACAATCGTGCACAACAAGCTTCTTTTGATCGCTGAATGCTAGAATAACCTGAAGGTCTCTTCAGGATTTGCTGAGGCTTGGGCAGTCTTCACACATATGTAGACAAGGTTGTAATCACTAAATGCTGCTTCAGATCACGTACTCGCCAGTCTTTAATCTTCAGTTTCAGTCTTCGACTTTCGCTGAACGTTCTTTGGTGTGAGTTTTGTTTTCTTGAAGTATCACTGTCGCTGATTGGATTTACATTACAAGTTCTTCAGTGATCACTGAATAGACTCAGTGATGATCGCTGGAACTGAAAGACAGAAACATAAATACTTTGTATAAGGTAAAAAGGATTATCATCAAATCAAATGAGAGAGAGAATCAACAGAACCATGGTTCGAGTAATTCAAAACCACAAATCAAAGAGCATAATGCAGTATATAAAAAAAGCAAACCGTGAACCATACTGCGAAGATTCTAAATCGTGTGCAGTTTGGTGCGGAACAAGCGGGTTTTGCAGTTGTATAGTATCTTGAACAACCCTAAATTTAATAATAAATGATTATTTTTAATGTTATTGTGATTATATCATTATATCGTTAGATCAAATCATTTTTATTTAAAAAACCTTTAAATTGAGATTTTTTATCATTCAATCAATGAATCTTCAATCATCAACGCGTTCATTATGCATTCAAATAGACAATAACATGAACTTGTGCCATCTATATGAGTAGGAAAGTGTCGTAATCTTTATTTTGGAGAAAGAAACATATCTTATCAAATTTAGGTGTCATAATAATTATAATATTTTTGATATTTTAAACTTCATCACTACTTTTTAATTCCATAATTATTTACGCGACCCGATCTATTGATCATATTTTTAAATTTATCAAACAAGTTTGCTAGAGTCATGTGACAAGTCACCTGTGTCCCATTTGCATATGAAGACAGTGGACCACGTGACCAGTCACGTGACTACAGATGTGTGTAATCTATCCAGTTTTATCAAGTTGAGTGTAAACTCGCACGTTTTTACCAAGTCATGTGTTACATATTCAAATATATAAAAGATACAAATTTGTAAAAAAAATGCCACAATGAACAACGCATAAAAAAAATCTATTTACAAGAATAAGTTTTTCTTTTTAAAAACGCACCATAAATTCCAAGATAATCTATGTTATCTGTGTTTCTACAAACTTGTCAAAGTACACACCATTTTCATAAACGAGATGTGTAAGTTTAGATAAAGATCAAGGTTGAGAGTGAAGCATCATAAATGAAAATGGGTTTCATAGAGTTGTTGAAGGCTTGAAGCTTTAGGGACGTGATATGAATATATATATATATATATATATATATATATATATATATATATATATATATATATATATATATATATATATATATATANTATATATATATATATATATATATATATATATATATATATGGGCACGTTCAAATAAAAACCGTGCATTTCTAAGAAATCGTGTAAATCAATTTCGACCAATAGGAAAATTCCATTTTTTTCTAATTAAATTTAATCAATAAAGGTATTTCAGTCATTTACAATATTTTTTATTAAATATGAAAGTTATTAATAAATCTTAATTAAGGAAACGTAATAAAGGAAATTGTATAAATGATAACATTTAAATATTTAATTATATTATAATATTAAAATTTTGAATTTGATATATTGTTATGAGATTGAATCTGCAAAGGGGTCTTGAAGATTGAATTGCATTATGGAATGAAATCGTAAATTATGGTTCAAATTAAAAAATAATGTTAATGAAACAGATTTCATGAAGGTGAAACTGGTTCATGTTGTAATTGATTCATGAGTAATATGAAATCGTTTCGTGGTGAACCACATTTCAGTGATAGTGTAGTTGATCCGTTTAGTAGAAAAATAGAACATGAAACGGGTGCTATTTATTTGGTTCGTCATGAAATAATTGCATGATGAAACGGGTACATGATGAAACTGCTTCGGGATTTTGAAGATTGTAATCTGCTCCAGAATCTTGAAGATTGTAAACATTAAAGGAAAGAATGCATCAAATCATGAGTGAAATAAAAAAATTAATTCACATGAAACAAGTTTCATGAAGATGAAACTGGGTCATGTTGTAATTGATTCATGAGTAATATGAAATCATTTCATGGTGAACCATGTTTCAGTGATGGTGTAGTTGATCCGTTTAGTAGAAAAAATGGAACATGAAACGGGTGCATAATTTATTTGGTTCGTCATGAAATAATTGTATGATGAAACGGGTATATGATGAATCTGCTTCGGGATCTTGAAGATTGTAATCTGCTCCAGAATCTTGAAGATTGTAAGAAGTAAAGGAAATAATGCATCAAATCATGAGTGAAATAAAAAAAATTTAATTTACATGAAACAGGTTTCATGAAGATGAAACTGGTTCATGGCGTAATTGAACAATGAGTGGTGAATTGCTTTCATGGTGAAACCCGTTTCAGTGATGGTGTAGGTGATCCATTCAGTAGATGAAATGAAAAATGAAACGAGTGCATAATGTAGGCGGTTCGTCATGAAATAATTGCAAGATGAAAAATAAATTAATTTCATTAATAATAATAAATGTTTACGGAAAAATGTTAACGTAAAATAATAAATTAATTTACAAAAAATAGATTAGTTTCATTAATAATATGATATACATGATATGGTTTCCTTGAATAAATAAATATTTGGTTTTACCCTTTTGCCCTTATCGGTATTATAAAATGTATTTTTATTTTTTTTATTTTTAATTTACTTAAATAATCTTGATTAATCTTAACCATTGATCAAGAAAATGGATGAGTGAGATTGGTTTACAAGGTTTACATAAATGGAGGCGGTTTTTATTTGATCGCTCATATATATATATATATATATATATATATATATATATATATATATATATAGATTCAAATACAACTGTTGATCCTCTCTCTCAGTGATTTGATGATAATCCCTTTTCACTTACACGTTGTATTTATGTTTCTGAATTTTCAGTTCCAGCGATCTTCACTGAGTATGTTCAGTGATCGCTGAAGAACTTGTATTGTAAATCTATCAGAGACAACAATACTTCAAGAAGACAACACTAACACCAAAGAACCTTCAGCAACCATCGAAGACTGAAACTGAAGATTAGAGACTGACGAGTACGTGATCTGAAGCGGTATTCAGTGATTACAAGTCTGTCTACGTATGTGTGAAGACTGCTCAAACTTCAGCGAATGATGATGAGACCTTCAGGTCATTCCAGCATTCAACGATCAGAGGAAGTTTGCGTAGCACGATTGTTGTTGTCTTGTCCTTATGCACACAAAGGACAAAACCCTTTCCCCTACGAAAGTTAGTTCGATACGGAGCCGATTAGTCGACTCTTTGTCCACCAACTTTAGGTAAGGATGTCTGCTCATGAATAGTGCTTTTGTACTATTCACTGTGGCAAAGGACAAGTCTTCCACTTAAGACTTGACACGCTCTCTAACCCTACCTTATTGAATTAAATGAACATTTAATGCACTGGGTATAAATAGAAATGTTTCTTCTCTATGCAGAGAGCGCGCATCTCTCTCTCTAACCCTAATTCTTACTTCAAGCATTTTCTAGCTTAAGTAAAAGATCTTTCTTATAGCAACTTCTTTTCTTGTATTTGCTAAAGCTTTGTGTGTAACCAAAGATTGTTTAGATAGGTTTTTATTACCTTATCTTTCCGCAAACAATCTTGTAAAATCTGTATTGATCTTCTCTATCAATATATATTTTAAATTTGAAAATATTGTGTTTGTATTCATCCCCCCCTTCTACAAACTGTTTCTCTTCTTGTAGACCCTTATGGGACCAACAAGTGGTATCAGAGCAGTGTTTTCTTTCCTTGTGTTTAGCTATTTTTTGTATTAGTTTATCTCTTCTTAGATAACTTTACTGCTTACTAATGGCTCTATAAATTACAAACACACACACACAAAAGATAATGGCTCTCTTGCCAAACCTCCCTGGTTTGTCCGTGACAACTTTAGTCTCTGGAAGAACCGGATGTCCCTCTTTCTGGAAGGTGTGGATTCTGAAATTCCACATTACATAGAAAATGGACCATATATTCCATTTGCTATTGCTTCGGCTGTTCCAGTAACAACTACGACTGCTGCGATTCTGGAACGGCAGATTCCAAAGCTTCCACATCAGTGGAGCGATGAGGACAAGAAGAAGATAGCTATAGACACGCATGCTCGGTCTATAATAGTTATGTCTCTTCCTGATGAGATCTATCACTCAGTGATGAAACTCAAAACTTCTAAATCCATATGGGATACACTCTGTGTCCAATATGAAGGAACCACTCAGGTTCAGGAGACTAGAAAGATCAATCTAGTAAGACAATATGAAAGCTTTCTTTGTGGAAAGTCTGAGATACTGTCTGAAGTACATCAAAGATCTAACTGCCTTCTTATTGATCGTAGGGCTGTCGGCAGGAAATATTCTAATTCTGAAACCTTGACTAAGTTTCTAGAAT
>NW_020201750.1:0-4007 GCF_001531365.2 Cynara cardunculus var. scolymus
AAATCCTAAAAAGGCTTAGTTTTCAATCAGGATCCTGAAATAAAGTATTAGCCTGAAATCCCACAATGCAGAGTTATCACAGTTCGATTCATGGGAGGCGGAGGAAGTCATTGCTGTTGAACTTGCAGGTTTTGCGTTTTTCAGTTCGTCTTAAGTAAGTTGCAGGTTTAGAAAGCGTAAAGAAGAAATGGTTGGGGAAGATGAGTATATATAGGTGGAGAATGGGGAAGGGCGTTTGAGAAAAAAAATATGAAAAGGTTAATCATTATGGTGAGAAACGTTTGGCAAAAAGGTGATATGGTGGGGATCGTGTGTCGTCTTGACAGTGTCATGTCATTAATGTTGGAGGACACGTGTCAATATGGGGATAGTGGATGGGTAATGTGAAAAGGTTTATGGGGAACAGGCTGTAGAAATGTCAGGCTGTGTAAGATGACGTTTGGTTTATTTGGAATAATTAAATAATTATTCCAAATAATATCTCTTGAAAATCAATCCAAAAAAAATTTATATTTAAAAATTTCATCTAATTGTACGATAAATACTAATTACGAAGTTTTGGTCTTCTAAAAATCCATGTTGTATAGTTTTTAGTCACAAAAGCTGCAATTTTGTATAATCTTTAAAAAAAATTCAATTAAGATGGGTTTTTGGATTAAAATGATTTTGTCATGGAACCAGAGGTGCTCTGGTTGGTCATAACTTTTTGGGTGGGGAACCAGAGGTCTCTGGTTGAGATTGATGAACAAGTTCATCGATGGAATGTTGGGTTGTATGAATGATGAGCCTTGGTTAGACAAACCAGAGGCTCTGGTTAAACATGGACAACCCATTATGTAGGACCAGAGGTCTCTGGTTGAATACACATGATTTATTCATCTTTTATATTGCATTTTTGGTGTCCAGAGGCTCTGGATAGTAGACCAAAGGCTTTGGGATGGAAAATGCATAACTTATGCAATGAAAACTCTTTATGATGAATGAAAAGCTCCCCCTCAAATGATGCATGGGGATATGGCTTGAGTTTAAAAACTCCCCCTAGAAACAATGAGTGAAATTTTGATGACCAGAGGCTCTGGTATATACAACCAGAGGCTCTGGTTGTGAATGATGATGAAAAATGATATGAAATGTGGTTAAGTATGAGAAAGGATATGAAAATGAATGGGTCTTTGAGACCAGAGGGCTCTGGATCCAAAGACAACAAATCCAGATGCTCTAGTCGTTAGAACCAGAGGCTCTGGTTGTAAAGGCGATGAAAAGAGATATGAAGTTATGGTTAAGTATATGCAAAAGGGTATGAGAAGATGGAGCCTTTGAGAACAGAGGGCTCTGGTTGCAAAGGCGATGCAAACAAATATGAAATTTTGGTTAAGTGCATGTATGAGTGTGTAGAATGGATGGGCCTTTGAGACCAGAGGGCTCTGGTTTCAAAGACTTTGAATCTAGAGGCTCTGGTTTTAGAATCAGAGGCTCTGGTTGAGAATAGAGTACTTAGTGAAAAAGTTCACAAAGTATTGGCTTTGGACCAGAGGTCTCTGGTTCCAAAGTGATGGAAAATGACGTAGTTTCATGCATGAGTGACCAATGAAGTCCAAGTTTGAGACCAAAGAGGCTCTGGTCTCAAAGACTTGGAATCCAGAGGCTCTGGTCTATACAACAGAGGCTCTGGTTTGGAGGGGAATACTTGGTGAAAAATACCAAGTATTTGCTTTGGACCAGAGGTCTCTGGTTCCAAAGGCGATGAAAACTTTTGAGCCAAAATTTAATCAAGTGATTCTAAATGGCCAGAGACTCTTGTCTTTAGAACCAAAGGCTCTGGTTTAGAGTACTTGGTGTTTATGGCCACTATGATATTTATCACTTATATTCATAACCATGAGATATTGAGGATCTCTGGTTTCAAACTAATGATTGCCTCTAAGTGGTGAGATTCAGCATACCCATCTTGCTGACTAGGAATAAAAATCTTTTCTCATCAAGAACTTTTGTGAAAATGTCAGCAAGTTGAATCTCAGTGGGAACAAAATACATCTCTATATTACCTTTTTCAATATTTTCTTTCAGAAAGTGGTATCTTACATTGATGTTCTTGGTCTTGGAATGTTGCACAGGATTTGCAGAGATTGTTATTGCACTCTTGAAGTCACAGAGGATTGGTATTTTTTTCATATTGAAAGCCATAATCCTTAAGCTGGTCTTCATCTAGAGAACTTGTGAACAACAACTAGCAGCAGCAACATATTCTGCTTCTGCTGTAGAGGTTGAGACACAATTCTGTTTTCTGGATGTCCAACTTACCAGCTTGTCCCCCAAGAGTTGACAGCTTCCATACGTACTCTTTCTATCAAGTTTGCAACCTGCATGATCTGCATCTATATAGGCTATTAAATCAAAGCTAGAGTTCTTAGGATACCAGAGACCCAATGAAGGAGTTCCCTTAAGGTATCTAAAGATCCTCTTGACCGCAGAGAGATGAGATTCTTTAGGATTGGATTGATACCTTGCACAAAGGCATGTAGCAAACATAATATATGGTCTACTAGTAGTCAGATACAAGAGTGATCCAATCATGCCTTTGTAGGTTGTTACATCCACAGGTTTGCCTGATGGATCAGCAAATAACTTACCTCCTGTAGCCATAGGTGTTCTCATCGATGATGAATTTGAGAGAGAGTGTTTCTTCAGAAGGTCGGTCACATACTTGGACTGATTGATGAAAATCCTTTTTGAAGTTTGTTATATTTGAAGACCAAGGAAGAAACTAATTTCTCCCATCATACTCATCTCAAATTTGCTTTTCATCAGCTCTAAGAATTTTTTGCAATGTTTTGCATTTGTAGAGCCAAATATGATGTCGTCCACATATATTTGTACAAGTAGTAWGTCACCTTTATGCTTCTTGAGAAAGAGGGTTGTATCGATTGTACCTTTTTCGAATCCATTGTTGTTGAGAAAGGTGGATAGAGTTTCATACAGGCCCTGGGTGCTTGCTTCACCCCATAGAGGGCTTTATCCAGAAAGTAGACATACTCTGGATGTTTTGGATCTTCAAACCCAGGGGGCTGCTGCACGTATAGTTCTTCTTGAAGTTTTTTGTTGAAGAAGGCAGACCTGACATCCATCTGATAGACCTTAAAGCCTTTGTGAGCTGCATAAGCTAGGAATAACTTGATGGTTTCAAGTCTTGCGACGGGAGCAAATGTCGCATCGTAGTCAATCCCTTCTTTCTGGCAGTAGCCCTTGGCAACAAGCCTGGCCTTGTTTCTTATGACTATGCCATCTTCGTCCTTCTTATTTCTAAAGACCCATTTGGTTTCTATGGCCGGCTTCCCTTTGGGTAGAGTCATAAGGGACCATACCTTGTTTCTCTCAAACTAGAGTAGTTCTTCTTGTATTGCGTCTATCTAGTTTGGGTCTAGTAGGGCTTCGGAAAGTTTCTTTGGTTCTATCATGCTAAGAAAGTTGACGAAGAGGCATTCGTTGGCTGTTGTTGATCTCGTCTTGACACCAGATGTTGGATCACCAATGATTTGTTGATGTGGGTGGTCTTTTGTTCATTTGGTGCTTGACTAGGGTTCTGGAGCAACAGGATGCAGTTCTTCATCGACCGATGGAACTGCTTGATCCCCCTCGAAAAGATCATCTCCAGAGTGAGACTCTGGTTCTTGTTCTTGATCTGAAGACATAGAAGAAGTAGAAGGTGAAGTAACATGAGTTTCAGTAAGAGTTGTACCTTTAGCATTGGAGACTTCATGTTCTTCATCGGTTCTGGAAGTGGATTTTGTAGTTGGTTCATGTCCAATTACTTCTTCTTTGAAGATGTCTTCAAATAATTGAGCTAACTCTGATTCATTGGGTTTGCCAAGTGATGAATCAGAGGCTCTCTGTTGAAGTCCGAGTCCTGAACTGTTGTGTCCAGAAGTCATTGGTGTGGAGTCATCAAAGGACACATTTATGCTTTCTATAACAATTTTTGTCCTTTTGATGTAGACTCTGTAGGCCTT
>NW_020201750.1:4502-7398 GCF_001531365.2 Cynara cardunculus var. scolymus
GTTGTAGAAGGACTTGGAGTCTTTTCATCACCCCAATGAGTAGGTCAGGAACATCTGATTTCTTCTTCACAAACTCAACCAAGGTGTATCTGGAGTATTCATCAACTAGTACCACTATGTACTTCTTTCTTGAGAGGCTTTGTGTAGATATGGGCCCACAGAGATCAATATGGATCATGTCCAAGGGCTTGGTGCAGGAGGTTTCTGACTTTGTTCTGTGAGAGGCCCGTTTTAGCTTTTCCATCTCGCAGGCTGAGCGTAGATGATCTTTTTCAAAGTTGAGATCAGGAATCCCCTTGACCAGCTTCTATTTGGCTAGCTTTCTTAAGACATCAAAATTCAGATGTGAGAACTTCTGGTGCCATAGCCAATTTTCATCGCTCTTATGGGATACAAGGCAAAGAGTGTCTTGTCCCTCAGATGATTGAAAATCCAGAAGATAGAGATTTTCTTCTCTCTTAGCCTTGATGATGGTTTGACCGGGCTTTGTTTCTATGATACAGAAACCTTTGCGAAATCTGACTTCAAGACCCTTGTCGCAGAACTGGCTTATGCTTAGTAAGTTGTGCTTCAAACCTTCAACATAAGCCACTTTGCTGATGGAGATGTTTCCTTTGATGAGAGTTTCGTATCCCTTGATGGTACCCTCGCTGTTGTCTCCAAAAGTGACAGAGCCTCCAGATTTCTCGATGAAGGAGGACAGCTGACTTTTGTCACCAGTCATGCGCCTGGAGCAACCTGAGTCCATGTACCATGGTTGCACATGCTGGTCCTGCAAGACAAATTAAGGGGTTTTAGGTACCCATTTCTTAATGGGTCCACGTTTGTTAGTGGGAGATACCTCTCTCTTTTCATCACCCTTAGCCTTTGCAGGCTTGGGTTCGTTAGCATTTCCCTTCCCCTTAGACTTGGGTTTTTTCACGTTTTCATTGGATATAACTTTATAGCGATAAACGTGTTGGGAGAATATGCAGCGATGTGTCAACATGTGGTTCCTCAGGTTTTGTAAAAGAGCTAAACATTGACAATTATGATTCTTTGGACATGAATGTTTAACGTTCTTTTTATTCGCTAAAAATGAAGAAGTAAATGCATGGGATGTAAATCATGTCTTAGTATCGGTTGTTTTTACAAACTTCCTATCTAGTTTAGATTTTTTATTTGTGGAGGTCTTGGTCTTTACTTTTTTACTCCTGATGAAGGACTGCTTTTCTTCAGCTGAATGAGAGGAAAAGTGGTGGTTAGATTTTTCAGAGGCATGCCACTTCTGTTTTTGCTCACGAGTAAACTTAATGAACTTAGAAGATGTACCAGGGCCTTGTGAGTTATCGTTAGCAGATTTGTGACAATCCTGCTTTTTGGGATTTCAGGTCAGTACCTTACTTCGGGACCTTTATTGAAAACTAAGTCTTTCTAGGATTTAGCCCCGATGATCCGAGATCATCTTGCTTATCTCCCAAGATTAGTTGTTAGATCATGTTTCAGCAGGTAGCTAACCAAGTTGGTTTATGCAATGCCAAATAGTCTTGAAATRTTTCGCATAAAATAAGGACGATATTTAAATTCCAAAGTTCCAATTTCTTTTATTTATAGTTGCCAATTAATTTAAAGAGTGGTGTCTTCTTTAAAATCTTTTGTCTATTTATTTTTCTTGGGAAAATTAGTGGGGTTTTATTATTTAGAAAAATAAAAACATTTTGGGCTTAGGCCTTTAGTGGCCAGCCCATTCCTTCTCAAGAAGCCCCCATATAAATACCCCTCCCCTTTTGAAAATCCTTCATTCTCCAAAACTTCACCTATTCCGTTTTTCTCTCTCTCTAACTCCATCTCCTTCCAAGCGGTTCTAATCACCTTGCAAAACTCAAGGATTCTTGCTGTTCGTGAGACTTGTTCGTGTCATTCTGTCAAGAAAAGGTATGTTTTTAAAGTTGTCCTATTTTCTTTTAGATGTCTGAAAGTCTTTATCCTTCTTTCTATTTGATTCTTTAAGTAAAATTTTGGGATTTGAAGAGGAGAGATTATTCATCCAAGACCTGCATGTGTCTTCGTTGGGATAATAATCTATGACTCATGTTCTTTAATCTCTAAGAAATAAGGAGAGAATCCTTGCATGTGAAAGTCCGATCATAATCTCGGATGATAGAATCTGGCATGCATCTTTAAATCAGTTTTCTCATCTTGTAAACTCGCTGGAATCGGAATTTTATTTGTTTTATTTTTCTGGAATTTCTTTGAAGATGATGTTTTGTGTTAGAGTTTTGATTCTCGAAAATGTTGAGCTTGAGACCCCTCCCCATCATTGCTACCATTCTGGGGCATGCAACCGGTTTTGGGAGRCGTGCGACTCAAGGTTGTAGAATTTTGAAAAGAGTGTTAAACCCACTCAAAATCTCTTGATTTTGAGATTTGGCGGCTGTCATCTTTATTTTGGGATGACATTTAATGATGTCATTATTAGGATTTTAGAAGGTTCCTTTTTATTTAATAATAAAATATCGGCCTTATTTTATGAAAACGCTTGATGGCTTTGCATTGGGAACAACTTTGTTCTACCTCAGGCAAGAAACCGTTGAGTAATGTAGCGCTGGTTGGTCTATCAGGAAGTTCAAGCAAGTTTAGGAAGCCTCTAAAGGAAGCATTCGGATATTCGTCAAACTTGTGAGTTCTCACGGCCCCACTTTTACTGCTTTATATATATTTTATGGGGGAAAAGCATGAGATTGAACAAACTTTGCATGTTTATGTTGTATGAAATTTTGGGACTAAGGAACGGCTTAGTCAAGCTCTATTGAAACCTCTGGACTAAGGAACTGCTTAGTCGGGTTTATTATGGTTTTGTTTTGACAACTGTTATTGCACTTAGATTAAATGCTAAATTGATGTGCTTGGGAGTATA